>NC_056751.1:626647546-626650046 GCF_019279795.1 Protopterus annectens | reverse complement strand
AGGGGGGGCTTGCCTCCCTGCTTTCATGTAGTAGAAAGATTGTGTGTGTTTATGTTCATAGGTTCATAGGTTCATAGGTTCATACTAGGCTATCTGCCCTAGGGCATTTATAAGCCTAGCCAGAGTGTGTTTGGCTTTCGCCACCCATTTTAAATTAATTTTGCTATGCCCTTTTTCGAGGTTAGTATACTGTGCCTCTGTCTAACAGTGACACAGAAGTGATACCCGGGGTAAACCTACGATCTCCCATCCACTCATCAAGATTCCTCTTGAAGAGAGTCAATGAGGGACTCTGCCTAACCTGGACTGGGATTTTATTCCAGAGTGAAGGGAGTCTCTGGGTTATGAATCTGTCCCTCCAGCATGTCCTATTTATTTCAGTGCTGTGGTTCAAGTCTCTCGAGCGCGTAGCTCGATGGGATTTGGATTTTCTGAGGTGCAGCATGTCCATTAATTCCGGGTTGGACATGGCTTTATACGTCAGGTACAGATCGCCTCTGAGCAGGCGGTATGCCACTGAGTAGAGCTGGAGTTTCTTTAACCGGGCAGCATATGGCATCTGTTTGAGCCCTTTGATCCTCTTGGTGAGGTACTTTTGGGGTCTTTCCAGTTGCTGCAGGTGTTTGGTAAGGTACATCCCGAAAGGGGCATTGTACTCAATTATGGGCCTGATGAGGGATGAGTAAAGAGGCACGATGACCTCCCCTGATCTAGATGTGAATCCCTTCATGATTAGGTGGGCTATATAAAATGTTCTTCTAACCACTTTGGCCACGTGGTTGTCAAATGAGAGATTGCTATCAACTTGGGTCCCCAGGTCCCTAATTACTTCTTCTGTACTTAATGGATTACCACCTATGTGGTAATTTGTGGGCACTTTGTTTTTGCCAAAGGGATGACTATACACTTTGTGGCGTTTAGCTTGAGGCCATGGCTCTGGCACCAGTTGTCTGTTTCTATGAGGCCCTTTTGGAGGATGCTTGTGTCGGCTGGAGAGTCGATTATGGCGCCCAGTTTGCAGTCATCTGCGAACTTGGTCAGCCACAGTCCTTCCATGTTGGCCTGTACCTCCGAGAAATATATACCGAACAAGAGAGGTCCCAGGACTGAGCCTTGTGGGATGCCACTTGTAACTGGTTTGGAGTCTGACATGGCTCCAGCAATTCTAATCATGTGGGTTCTGTCCTTGAGCCAGTTTGCAACCCGTCTAGTGACATAGGGGTTTATATTTAAGCTGGTGAGTTTATCTATAATGCCCGAGTGGGGTATTGTATCGAAGGCTTTTGCGAGGTCCCAGGTAGGCTGCATGGACCACCTTCCCATCGTCAATGGCCTTGGTGACTGTTTCAAAGAAATTGACCAAGTATAAGAGGCAGGATCTGCCCTTAACAAAGCCAAACTGGGTAGGATCCAGTGTCTGTAGGTCCCCAATATCTTTATTTATGAGGTCCATGATGATCCTTTCCATAGCTTTGCAGACCAAGCTAGTCAGGCTTATGGGGCGATAGTTTCCAGGATCCATTGAGGCACCACCTTTGTGGAGAGGGACCACTGTTGCTGTACGTCACTCTTTGGGTACATATCCTGTAGTAAGGCTGAGATTGAACAGTAGTTTTATGTTTGGGTTTAGCTCTTCTTGGAGTTCATGTAGGATGCAGCCTGGGACACCGTCTGGTCCCATTGATGCTGTATTTTTTGCTTTGGAGAGGGCGGCTCTTACCTGAGCATCTGAGATGTCAGGGGGGCAGCACTCTGCTGGGATAGATATTTGCCCTTTTGGTGGGGGGGTTGCGCTGAACCTGTCAGCTAGGATGTTGGCAATGTCTGTGGGTTTGGTGTATTTTTTGTCATTATGGACTAATTCTGAGTATATCTGGGAATTCCCACCCAGGTTCCTAACATAACTAAAGAAAGCCTTGTGATTATCCTTAGTGTCCTGTGCAATTTTTCTCTTGAAGCTGGCCTTAGATGATTTTATGAGTGCCCGTAGTTTTTTGCTAATACTGATCAGAGATGCCTTCCCTTTTTGGGATTTTGCTCTATCATGTAGTAGCTTCCTCCTTCTATTTTATAGTTTGTTTATGGCTGGGGTCCACCAGACAGGACGTCTGCCTTTGGAGGATTGGGTCTTGGTTTTATTTGGGATTGCAAGATCCATGCATTCCTGAAGGTGTTCATAGAATGCATTTATAAAGGATTCTGCAGTCTGGGCTGTATTTTCCACAGGCCCGAGGGCTTTGAAGGATTCCACCTCAGTTTTGAGGAGTGTGAAATTTGCTTTAGAGAAGTTTTTCACTGTGGTTTTCTGGGCAGGGGGTGGGGTCGGGATGTGAATATACAGTGAGATTAGTTTATGGTCTGATCTTACCAGTGAGGGGATACACTTCTGGTCTGGAGCATAGAGTCCCCATGTTGGTGATGATCAGGTCCAGTATGTTTTCCCCTCTTGTGGGAGTGGTAACAAGTTGTTCCATAGCATTTGAGTTTATAAATTCTAGGA
>NC_056751.1:626590046-626642546 GCF_019279795.1 Protopterus annectens | reverse complement strand
GGTGAAATGAAATTCAGTGAAATGAGATTCAACGAAACAAAGGAGACCCATATATAATACATATATATATATATATATATATATATATATATATATATATATATATATATATATATATATTATATATAGGTTTACTATCACATGACTGAAATGCATTCTTTCGACTTACACATGTTCGAATGTATAGTTTCAGTGTTTTGTAATGACATTTTTTGGGCCAAATCTACCATGTTGAAATACTCTTCCTCTTGTACATCACAGATGGCAAATGGGTTTTCACGGTCAACCTCTGGAAATATTGAATGTCGAAAACCAATTTTACCATTTTCGACATTTGGGAGGAAAAGTGTTTTAAATTTCGATATTTTAGTTCAACATTATGGATGACTCTCATGAATGCATTTCAGTCAAGTGATGGTAAACCATATATATATATATATATATATATATATATATATATATATATATATATATGTTACCTTTAGTACGTCAACAGCCCACTCCATCGAATACCACTTTACCGACACGGCAAAACATCGACACCTGAAGAGCCGATGAGTCCCACACGGTAAGTTACCATTTGGCCATCCACCTGAACTTTGCCTCGTACCCCCGCGGCAGTGCATTCTTGGAGTTGGAATATTAAGTAAGGGGGGTATGGGGAGTGTGGGAGGCATAGCCCCCCACATTTCTGTAGTCAGTTTAATGGCAGTGTTTGCATTCTGGATGGCCAAACGGTAACTTACTGTGCAGGAATTGTCGACTCTTCAGGTGTCGATGTTTTTCTGTCTCTGTGAAGTGGTATCCGATGGAGTGGGCTGTCGACGTACTAAAGGTAACCCATATATATAGGTATAGATAGATATAGCTATAGATATATAGATACATACATTGTGGTCAAATGGCAAGCTGTTAGTATACATTCTGTGATGGTTAAAGTGATTGAATGGAATACACTTTAGACAGATTCAGTGGGATACTGGTGTTTTCCAAGATTGCTGAATACTTTGGAGTAGTCTCTGACCTAGAAAGTGTTGCCATGTGGAGAAAACTGCTCATGGTAAGGCTTATCACTCATGGTAACTCATTCTGAATTTCAGCCATATTGTTTTCATACTGTTGTCATACCAATGCACACTATTTATATTCTGGAGCATGCTGTTTTTATACACTGTTGACAAAGTATTAAATACTGTTTATATATTGTGGTACACTGTTTTCATAACATTGATATAATATTACATACTTTTTTTATATTGTGGCAAACTGGTTTATGCTGTTGGCATATGACCACATACTGTTTATATATCGTAGCATACTATTTTCATACTGTTGCTATACTATTGTGTACTATTTGTATATTCTGGTATACTATTTGCACTGTATTTGCATACAATTTTCAAACAGATTGTGTACTATTTGTATAGTGTTTATGTACTGTGGCATTGCTGTTGACATACTATTGCATATTTTTCATATGTCCATATACTATAGTATACTGTTTTCTTACTGTTTACATATTGTGGCATGCTGTTCACATGCAATTGTGGCATATCATGTAAATACAGTTTGCGGACAATTTTCATAACATTTGTGTACTGTTTACGCACCTTAAGCAGATGGGTAGAGCTGTCAGACAGAATCACCACACAGTGTGTTTGCACACATTTTCCACAACACTCATCAGATGCATTTTGATACTTGAAACCCTGATGAAAAGAAAGCAAATAATCATCAGCAATAAGGTTTTCTAGTGCTTTTCATTACGAAAGAACAATCATAAAGAGAAAAATAACTTACAGGATTACACTGCTTTGTGCACAGCACAGGTGCACATGAAATTTCATTCAGCATGGTTCTTGAATCCACATCTGAGGTACAAACACATGTTTCACATGTATCTTTGGGGACATGTGCTCCAGGCTGAGAAATAAAATTATAAAAATCAGCAGAAAGAAAAGAGCACAGTAAGATTAATATACCATGTGAGAAATGACTACACACTACATGCCAAGTTACTAATATATTAGGGACAGTCAATATTTCATATAACTCCTCAACTCAAAGATCTGTCTGTGCTCTGAAACCAGTATATTATTCTCCCCTTTCCCCTTTTAACTTCTCTCTATCCATCTTTGCCCCCTTTTTCCCTCTCTCCCCTCATCCTCTTTCTTTTCTACTTCTTTCCCTACTAATTCATAACATAAAACATCTCACAAATTCCTTATCAACGTATTTGTAATTTTACATCTAGCTCCCTTCTTTCACTACCAGTTCATATGTCCTTAAATATTAACCTATCTTTTCCTCTCTAGAATCATCATATGTTATAGTATTACTTTTCGTTAAATTCCCTATAATCTAACCTACTGTTATATTTGTATAACATATATTTCTAATTTTTTTGTTAACTGACTGTGATTCATAATGTAATTTACTTTTTACTTTCACTTCCTGTTTTGTATCTTATGCGTAAAACTACTGCAGTTTATACTTTGGTTGTCCATCTTTATGATCTTGTTTCATGTTTATGATTTTTGTTAAACTTTTTTTCTTAATAACACTGTTGGAATTTTTTTCCCCAGGCCTCTATTGAAAATGGGTTTCCTGACCCAGTTGGACTTCCCAGTTACCAAATGTCAATAAATAATAAATAAATACATTTCCTGAGCCACAACAGTAAAACACCAATGATACATACCTATGTATATAGCAAAAAACAAATGGTAATGACAAACAGTGCCTCCAACCAACAGTCAATTAGTAAAAACAGAAAAATGGAGGCACCAGACCATGGCTGTAAATAACATAAAACACTTTTAATCCAAAAACAGATATCAGGTGAGCACTTTCGTGGACTAAGCCACTTCATCATACAATGTAATAAAAAAACCCTTCAAGTTTTATACCCAACAGTTCAGTTAATTATGCTAATGCATAGCCCTTCCCTTTTGACTTAAAGTAATACTGCATTCAGCATAAACTCTTCTCCAACTAAAATTCAAACACAAAATTCCTTTCTGAAAATCACTTAACAATCAGAACTCAACATTAAAAACAAAAATTAAACTTTCTATACAAAAATTATTATAACGATATGAAAGTATTATAAAAATACATATTTTAAAAACACACATATATATAATATATACACATATATATATATATATAGGTTCATAGGTAGGTACTAGGCTATTGGCCCTAGGGTCTATATAAGCCTAGCCAAAGGTACCCTGGCTTTCGCCACCCAAGAAAATTATCTTCCTGTGCCACTGTCGAGCAGAGCCACAGAAGTGATCCCCGGGGTGAATTTCCTATCTCCCATCCAATCATCAAGATTTTTCTTGAACAGTGCTAATGAGGAGCTTTGTTTGATATAGATAGGTAGTTTGTTCCAGAGTATGGGAAGTCTCTGGGACAGGAATCTATCCCTCCAGCATGTTCTGTTTATTGTGGTGACGAGGTTTAGGTCCCTAGAGCGTGTAGCTCGTAGGGATTGGGATTTCTTTAAGTGGAGCATGTCTAAAAGCTCTGGGTTTGACATAGCTTTGTGTGTTAGGCAGAGATCGCCTCTGAGTAGGCGATATGCAACAGAGAAAAGCTGCAGTTTTTTGAGACGGTCTGCATAGGGCATCTCTTTAAGGCTGGTAATCCTCTTTGTGAGGTATTTCTGTGGCCTTTCCAGTTGTTGTAGATGTCTTGTGAGGTACATACCAAAAGGGGCATTGTACTCTATAATGAGTCTAATGAGTGATGAGTAGAGGGGAACAATGACCTCTTTTTTCCTGGATGAGAAACCTTTTGTGATGAGGTGTGCCACATAGAAGGATTTCCTGACTACTGTGGCGATGTGATTATCAAAGGAGAGACTACTGTCCACCTGTGTCCCAAGGTCTCTTATCACACTTTCAGTGTTAAGTAGACTACCACCTATGTGGTAGTTCATGGGTACTGAGTTTTAGCAAAGGAATGACAATGCACTTTTTGGCATTGAGCTTGAGGCCATGGCTTTGACACCAGGCATCTGTCTCAGCAAGGCCCTTTTGTAGGATGTCCACATCTTTTGGAGTTTTGATTATGGCTCCTAGTTTGCAGTCATCTGTGAACTTTGTTAGCCAAAGACCTTCTGTGTTGGCCTGTACTTCAGAGAAGTAGATACCAAACAGGAGAGGACCCAGGACTGAACCCTGTGGTACTCCACTTGTCACTGGTCTGAAGCTGGATTTGGAGTCTGCTTCTTTCACAGTGTGGGTTCTGTCAGTGAGCCAGTTGGCAATCCATCTTGTGACATAGGGATTTATACCTAGTTTAGTGAGTTTATCTATAATTCCAGAGTGGGGGATGGTGTCAAATGCCTTGGCAAGATCTAGATAGGCTGTGTGAAGCACCTTACCCTCATCTATGGCTTTTGTGACTGCTTCAAAGAAGTCTATCAGGTTTAGGAGACATGCTCTGCCTTTTACAAACCCGAACTGCGTGGGGTCCTGAGTTTGGAGATTACCAATGTCATTGTTTATAAGTTCAATGATGATACGCTCCATAGCCTTGCAGACTAGGCTCGTTAGGCTAATTGGGCGGTAGTTTCCAGGGTCTGTGGTGGCTCCCCCTTTGTGGAGTGGGATAACTGTCGCTGTGCGCCATTCAGTGGGCACACAGCCTGAGGTGAGGCTATGATTGAACATGGTACTTAGGTGGGGTGCCAGTTCGTTCTGTAGTTCATGTAGAACACAGCCTGGGATGTCGTCAGGTCCCATGGATGCTGTGTTCTTGGCTTTGGATAGTGTGTTTTTTACCTGTGCAGCCGTGATTACAGGAACTTTGCATTCTTCCTTTATAGAGCTGGGCCCTTTAGGGGATGACAGAGGGGTAAAGTTAGCACTGAACCTATCTGTCAGGATGTTGGCAATATCCATTGGTTCTGTATATTTAGTGCCATTGTGCTGTAACTCAGAGCAGATCTGAGTGTTACCATTGCCATTCTTGACATAGCTATAGAATGCTTTGTGGTTGTCTTTAGAGTCAGTGGCGATTTTGTTTTCATAACTAGCTTTGGAGGATTTTATGAGGGATCTCAGCTTCTTACTGAAGCTGACCAGGGAGTTTCTCCAATCATGGGATTTTACTCTTTTTTGCAACAGTTTCTTTCTTCTGTTGTAGAGTTTGTTTATGGCAGGGGACCACCAGATTGGCTTCCTTTTTTTGGAGGATAGCATCTTGGTTCTGTTAGGGATTGCACATTCCATGCACTCATGTAAGTGCTTATAAAGTGCATTTGTGTAGGATTCAGCAGTCATACCTCTATTGTCCATCAGCATGGGTGTCGTGAAGTTTGCCACTTCTGTCTTAAGAAGCGTGAAGTTGGCTTTGGAAATTTTTTTTACTGTGGTTTCCCTAATGGGGGGTGGGGGAGGGATGTGGATGTCTAGGGTGATTAGCTTATGGTCGGATCTGACCAACGAGGAACTGACCTCTGGTGTGGAGCACTGGTTGCCCATGTTGGTAATAACCAGGTCTAGGATATTGCTGCCCCTGGTGGGGGTGTGGATAAGTTGATCCATGGCATTGGAATTTATGAATTCCAGAAAACGTTGAGCACAAGAGTTGGTACATGAGTAATTTTCCCAGTTAATGGTAGGGTAGTTGAAATCGCCCATTATTAGGGTGTTAGGTTGTACCCTAATATTTTCCAGTGTATTAAGAAATGAGGAGTGGGAATCCTGGGGCATAGTGGGGGATCTGTAGCAAGCTACAATTTGGATTGTGGTCTTGCCCAGAGTTAGTTACACTTGGATAATCTCGGATGCATTATGCTGAGCAACTAGCCTGGAGGTGTGGATATCCTTAATGAATATGTACACTCTTCCGCCTTTAGTGTTTCGGTCCAGGTTAGGTGGCTAAAAGGTGTGGTATGAATTATAGCCTGGTAATGCAGGGGTACTCTCTGGAGCCTTGAACCAGGTCATTATCACTGCACAAATGTCGATGTTCTCCATTTTAAGGAGTGCCTCGAGAGAGTGCATTTTGAGGTTTAGACTTCTAGCATTGAGTAGCAATACCCTCAGATTCTTCTTGCCTGTACCTGTTAGGGTGGTGAATTTGTCATTTGAACCTTGCCTAAAAAAGGCACTATAGGGGTGGCTAGAGCCTTAGCCAGTATCCGGAATCCCAGGGGTGACAGGTGCAGGCCAACTCTGGCAAAGCATCATGGCTTGTCGATCATGTCATCCCAGGCAGACAGATACTGGATCCCCTTAGAATGACACCAGAAGCTTAGCCAATTGTTGAAATCAATCATTGGGTCCTTGTACTGTGGTATCATTCTGGGTGATGGCAGGATGCTACTCAGGGCTAGGGTCATACCTGCCTGGGCTACAAGATCATACAGCTCCTCCATGTCCCTTTTCATGTAGTCCAAGGAGGTATGTCTCAGGTCATTCACACCAACATGGACAATGACAGAGTCATATTTGTCCTTGTTGTGGAGTGACCTGAGTGCATGTGTTATGTGGCGGATCCTGGCACCCGACAGGCAGCTGACAGTAACTTTCTCCTTGTTTAGCCTGGTGAGTGGAACATCAGTGTGCCTGACTATAGAGTCACCTATGACTAGAGTGTTGGGTATATTGTTATGCCTTATGAGCTGTGGTTGAGTGGCACAATGAGATTGTGTGTCATTTGGGTTGCGTTGGGGGGTGGAGGTTGCTTGTGTTTCTGCTTTGGAGGTCCCTGTTGCTTGGGCAGGTTTTTACTGAGAGCCTCCACGAATGTAGGTGTGTGTTTTGTGTTTCTATGTGTGTGTTTTGGTGGTGTAGGTTTGAGGGACTATGTGCTGAGTGTGGTGTGGTGCAAGTGTTTGCCTCCTCCTCTTGACTGTCTAGTCCAGTCTTGGGTGAAGAGAGCTTTGCTTCCAGTTTGGCTATATAAGTGCATCTCTCACAGGTTGTAGTGTTGGGTGGTAGGAGGAGAGGGTTGTCTGTGTACATGAGGCAATTACTGCATTGCCCCAAGATGCCCAGATTCATCAGGTAGACAGGAGAAAACACTGGGGGCTGACCCTTAGACATGCCTGGATAGGTGCTTATTTGTTAAGTACTAGAAACTGTTTTCCTCTAGACAGTGAGGAAAGTTGAGTGCTGTAGTAATTTGTAGCTTATTTAGTGCTTACAATAAGTTCTGAACAAGTGCTGAAACAAAAAACTGTCTAGTTCTAAGAAACAAAATTAAGCTAGAAGGCTTCCTTTCAACACAGAAAGGCTTGGGCCCTAGAAGCCTACAAATAGTCCTGGACACAGCAAATCTATATCCAGGCTAGACTACCCACAGGAAAGGCAAGAAACAAGCTTAGAAAAAGTTTTATATATATATATATATATATATATATATATATATATATATATATATATATATATATATATATATATATATACACACACACATGAAATAGCATAGCATGAAGATTATCAACTACTTTTTCAAGTCTCTAGCTAATAAAATGGGCTTAATACTCAATTTATCATTGAGACCCTTTATCATATTTGCCCTGAGTCTCACTATCCATGTCTTAAGCAGTTGGTAAAGCCAACATTTTATTGCTTCCTTTTGACTCTTTGCCATGTCTGACTCATGTATGAGGAAGCTTTCTCTCCTTACCCCCTTTTCCCCAAGGTCTTTGCATTGTTTCTTACCCACTGAGGTTATCAGCTTAGTATTATATAGTGAAGCATACAGACACCCCAAAATGATTCCCTGTATCATTCTTCAAATACCAAGGGCAGTAGCTTCAATATATGTCCCTGTAATGTTCCTTTCTTTGTTTTGAGTCTTTTACCAAAGGAATGTAAAACAAAATATAACCCTACAAACTGGTCACTTTCTGCCATTAACTTTCTGAAGACAGTGGCATTAGATATTATATTCCATGATCACTTAAGCATACTTTAAATTATTTTGATCACCACAGATTCATAAAGATTTTAATCAGTGCACTTTTCTAAGTGTCACAGCCATCTAAACAGTTTTGATTAGGGCAGATATATTTTATGTATTAATAAAATGAGTTTGGAACTACAGTCATTATCAACAAGCAACACTGCATCCTTAGCATCTTTTACAAACTACCATCTATATGAGCTAGAACATCACTTAATTAAAGAGAGCAGCACTATATCCCATACACTCTCTATTGCAGTATCGGTATTTCAATATGAATACATGCATGTATTTATGGACTGAATCAGCCTTAGGATCTTTAAACTTTAATGGCCAAGCAAGTAGTTTGCTGAGCTAATGACCAGTCACTCTTAACTGTAACTTGTCTGCAGTATTGTCACTAAGATCTGATTTTTAACATCATGTCTTGTTCCCCTTTGACACTGACATATTAGTCCCCTTGCCTTTTCTGATTTGTACCCCTTTCGTAGCTGTTTATAAAATTATCAATTTTATTCTTCTCTTTCAATGAAACAATAACTGTATGGCAGCTGTTGTAAATGCCACAGTAGGAACAGATCAAAAGCACATATCATCAAGAAATACAGTCATCATTTGTAAGGTAAAGAGTTGTTTTTACTATAAACATACGAGCTGTGGGATACATGCATGCACATACAATCAGTGGCCGTGATCATCCTTTCATGCACTTCTATGTGAACATTTGTGTGCCCCTAGATACAACCCACAGTTGACAGGTGCTTCCCTTTAGTCCCTACAGAGGCTTAGCTTGCATTCTCATCAGAGATTGGTAACACATTCATGGGCATGCTCAGTCTGATCGAAAGCTCCAGTGCATGGAATGCACCCAGATCTCCTTTGGCTTTGGCAGATATGTTTCCAAATAGGTCAGTGGCATATCTGAGTGACAATTAAAATTTGTATGAACATGGCACATTTTTATCACATATGATTCTTCAGTAAAATGATACACATCTTTAAGACTGTTTGATGCATGATGTTTAACTAGTGTGTAATAGCAAGAAAGTAAAACTGTGATAGCACATATGTTTCTTACCTTATATTCTGTATCATTAAATACACATATACCCTTTGGCACTAGAAGAAAAAAAACGCCATCTTAGTAAAGGATATTATGGACAGATTGCATTATTTTTCATCATTATAACACAGCAATAGCCCCAAATCACTTGATTCATACAAGTTCATTGTAAATGGCATATTACTGTTTAACACCACACTTGTTAGATATAAAAAAGGAAATCTAATTAATCATTTAGCACACTGTTTAAACATATTCAATCAGCATAAAAGCTTGTAATGCTTTAAGAAAAAAAAGAAAATAATCTCTCTCTCTCTCTCTATATATATATATATATGTGTGTGTGTGTGTGTGTGTGTGTGTGTGTGTGTGTGTGTGTGTGTGTGTGTGTGTGTGTGTGTGTGTGTGTGTGTGTTATAATCAAAACTCTCAAATGTTGACATCTGTTAGATGGTCAATAGCTGTGTGAGATCAATGATCCCTGTGGTTGGAAAATATGAAAAACACAAAAGAGCAGACAAACTTAGAACTACAAAGGGTGGAAACACAAGGCAGAATCGCTTATTTATTCTTTATTTAGTGCTTTTGTCCTCACAGAGCAGGACTTCATCAGAATAAAATACAAGCCAAAAACTCACACTTTAAGTACTCTAGAGAATATAACCCATCCCATCAATGAACCAATCATCTCAAATGGTTAACAGTAATAACTGCCCTTTCATCATATTTAAATACATAAAAAAAGATGTAAGAAATACTAAAAAATAGACGTACATAAAAAAATATTGAACTTGTAAAACCAACAAAAATAGCTAGTCCTATACAATAAGTTTGACCTGTCAGCAAAAAAAAACTTTTACTAAAAATGTTTTATATAACACTAGCAGCTTTCAACCTTAGCACTGGACTAACAGATATGTTCTCATTCAGACCTGGATACATAGTGGCATTGGTGCGTAGTTGCCACTGTAGTTCTTTATATTCCAAAAAGTCATCTGTCGGTCCACCACTCTGGTCAAGGTCAACATGGCCAATGATAATAAATTTAAAAGAATGCCCATCGTATTCAGATATATGGTGGTACAATGCATTGTTAGGGTCCTTTTTGTGGATGTCATACATATGTTGATAAACCCTTTACCTAAAGCTATTTTTAGTTTTTCCAATATATAAACCTGGGCATTCTTGGCACATTGCCACATAAACTATACCTTTTGAACTACAATTATATCTATTTTTTATCTTGATTGTACCAAACCCATTAGTTCAACTTCAATCCCTTCCATCATGTATTTACATTGATGACATTGTTTTCGACACTGATTGACATTTGACCATCTTACCAACCTGCCTGTGTTGGTAGCTCCTCTCTACCATGTTCTTAAAACGCCTGTCCTTTTTATAAACTATTAAAGGTTTTTCACCCTCCACTTCCTGATATTATTGGTCAATTCCAAATGCACCCCAATATTTCCTAATAATACCTCTAATTTCATCAAAACCAGTGTTATATGTTAATACAAGTGTCTTACCAAGGTTTTCCTTGCCCCTGGCAACCAGGATGGGTCTCATTTGCCCAGTTTCACAACCTAATAAGGGGACATAGTCACCCTTTAACCTTTTTCGAGTGACTTCACTGAATATACCATCTAAAAAGGTATCAGGTTAACCCCTGCTGGACAACATATTTTTTAATAAATTACACTGTGTGTAATATTCACCCATTTCTGATACCATGCGGGCAAGCCGTACACACTGTCCTTTTACCAAGTATTTTTTTTGATGCATGGGATGCCAGCTATTGAAATGAAGTAGCGTGTTGGAATGTGTTGGCTTCCTATAAAGTGTTGAAATAAAGCACTTATTCATTATGTCCTTCTTAATAGTGACATCCAAATAATTTATTTTATTTTCATAAGTGGCCATGGTGAATTCCAAAAAATCTGTTCTACTATGGATGTATTCAAAGAATTCACCCAATTTCTCATTGGTTCCATTCCAAAAAAATATTATGTTGTCCAGGAAATGCCCATATAGTGACCAACATGAACTAAACCTGGAATTGAGAATATAGTTGGTCTCC
Source organism: Protopterus annectens (assembly GCF_019279795.1). Classification (NCBI taxonomy): domain Eukaryota; kingdom Metazoa; phylum Chordata; order Ceratodontiformes; family Protopteridae; genus Protopterus; species Protopterus annectens. The sequence goes on along the minus strand of NC_056751.1, from coordinate 626,631,471 downwards.
CAAAATGCAAGTATCAAATTTGTGAAAATGGGGGCACATGCTGCCCCCATTGTGATGCCCCTTGTTTGTTTAAAAAGTTGTTGTTCAAAGATTATGAAATTATTTTCTAGTACTATCTCCATCAGTGTTCTTAAAGTAAGAATAAGGTCCTGGTTTAACCTAGACTATTGGGATTAATAACTAAACAAAAAATTGATCCCAAAGTCATGTGGAATCACCGAGAACAAGTCTTTGATGTCAATAGTGATACAAGTAAGGTTTTCATTAAAGAGTTCCTGGGAAACCTTTGATAAAAAGTCCCATGAATCCTTAAAACAATAAGGATACTCTAATAAAACATTCTTAGTATAGTAATCTATGAACTTGGCTATAAAGAATGTTTTTGATGCCTTTGCATCAACTATTGGTCTAAGAGGGGGATCCTGAGGTCTTTGTGTATCTTCAGGATTCAGAAAATTGTAGGGGTTCTCAGTTGAACTACCTTCAAATAGCTATACTGTGAAGGGGAAATTTGGTTGTTAGAAAGGAGGTCTTCAGGTAATATATCAATACGTTGGTATGCAATATTCATAATATTCAGACTTGTCTCTTCATAAATATCTGTAAATAACATGGACAACATCTTATTATTATAATCATTAATGTCCATAATGACAAGCCCCACTCCCTTCTCGGGGTTTGTAACCCTAATAATGTCATTCTCACACATCCCCCTAAGTGCTGCAGCTTCGTCCATACTTAAATTGACCTGAGAACTATGTCTCCCTTCACATTGTCTAAAATGTTCATGAATTTCACTTTCACAATGCTTTTCAAACACGGATACTATAAAATGATGGGGCGGATTAAAACAGCTAGGCCGCATACATCCTAAGGCCATTGGGTTACTGTTCTCACATCCTTTAAAAAAGAAGCCAAAATTCAGCTTTCTAATAAACATTTTAAAATTAATCAGTACTTCATCAATATTTGCTTTCCTGCCAGGAACAGAAGACATACCTTTTTCAAACAAATCAGCATGCACAGATTGAATTGAGACATTGCTGTAGTTATATATTTTAAAATCAGCTTTTTTGTTACAAACAATTTTTAAACCACCATTGTTGTCATTTAGTTCCATTGGGGGTGGGGGTGGCCTGTACCTCCTCCTCTCCCTCTCCCCCTTGATCCCTGGCAGTAGCCCTGTTCATTGTTCACAAAGTCCCCTGAATACCCCCTCCCCTGTTTCATAAGTCACTCTAACCCCCTCAGGGGGGAATGGTCTGAGGGGACAGGTTCTTCTGGTATATCTGGGATTTGTATCCTGTTGTTTTTCTTCTGTGTATGTGGTTCTGGTGGTTTTATATCATATGGTAACAGGTCTGCTGAATTGTCATTATGGTTGTTGTTAAAATTGTTCACACCGGCCTCCACAAAGTTAATAGAACCTCTAGCCAGGGGGGGGTAGAGGGTAGGCAGTACCATTCTTATACTCTCTCTAATCTCTTAACAGTTTCTTGACTTTATTGAATTTTAGCTCAACCAACAGATTGTCCACTTTAGTAAACACAGCATTATACTCAACTTTTCTATGTTCAAACAACAGGTCTGCATGCAAACTTTTGTCAACTTGAAATATATTATCAGTCAGTACTGTCATTTTTTTATCATTGTCTTTGATTAACAACTCTAACAATTTACATCCATGCCTGTTAAACATTTTGAGTAACTTGCTATGAAGTTCAGAGGCACGCTCAAGCCCCGTGGGGAATTTCCATGTTCTTAGGCTCTTGGGAATCAAGTCATTCTGCAGACATCTTTAAAGGAGCTGTTTTCCAGTTGTAACTTCCTAAATTTAAAAACACCTTCTAACAAAAGCATAAGTGGCCTGTCAACTGTCCCAAAGTGCTCATTTTGTTGGTTAGTTTCAGAAAAAAGCACAAAACCACCATCAAGCTATTCTTTTAGAGTTGTTGCCATTAAAAGAGGGTCCACTCGCTCCTCTGACATCATTTATCTGGATATGCAAATCCAGTAGATCCGATTAGTTGGTGGGCGTCACCCTTGTTCTTTGAGCTGGAGTAATGCCATTGTATTAAAAAGCACTTGAGAATAGGAACACTGTGTAGAATTACTGCAACTTCCACATATATTAATCATTTGCTGAGATAAACGCTCCACCAACTGTGTCAGTGCCCCAACAGACCGACTTAGCTCATTGTGGGAGGGAAATAGTGCTTGTGTAGATATAGGCTCATCCACCTCGGCACCCTCCATAGACAAGTCAACCAGAGTAACACAAAAGAACAGACAAACTTAAAACCATAAAAGGTGGAAACATGAGGCAGAATCACTTATTTTTCCACTTTATTTAGTGCTTTCTTCCTCGCAAAGACGGACTTCATCAGAATAAAATACAAGCCAAAAACTCACACTAAAGTACGCCAGAGAATATAACCCCTCCCATCAATAAATCAATCATCCCATTGGATTTTTATTGTTTTTCTGTAATAAATTGATGCTGTGGAGTCTCTAATTTTATGGTTCTTGGAGCTCTTGGCTTATTGTTAATCATTTGAAATGGATAACAGTAAAAACTGCCCTTTCATCATATTACCTATTAAATATATAAATACCATGTTGACCTTGGCCAGAGGGGTGGACCGACAGATGACTTTTTGGAATACAAAGAACTGCAGTGGCAACTACACACCAATGCCACTATGTATCCAGGTCTGAATGAGAACATATCTATTAGTCTAGTGCCAAGGTTAAAAGCTGCTAGTGTTATATAAAAATTTTTTAGTACATTATTTTTGCTGACAGGTCAAACTTATTGTATAGGACTAGCTATTTTTGTTGGTTTTACAAGTTCAACATTTTTTATGTACGTATGTTTTTTAGTATTTCTTACATCTTTTTTATGTATTTAATAGGTAATATGATGAAAGGGCAGTTATTACTGTTAACCATTTGAGATGATTAGTTAATTGATGGGAGGATTATATTCTCTGGAGTATTTAAGTATGAGTTTTTGGCTTGTATTTTATTCTGATAAAGTCCTGCTCTGTGAGGACGAAATCCCTAAATAAAGTGTAAAAATAAGTGATTCTGCCTCATGTTTCCACCTTTTGTGGTTCTATGGTTAGAAAATATGCCATACCTTGGGAATTGTGTGATATTGGGGTTAGTATATATAATTAGCAAGGAATGTGAGAAGTGCAGGGAAGATAGCCTCTGCTAAAAAAAACAGTTTTCTTTTGCATGGTCCACAGCTGTGCCTCAGAACATGTGTGTTAGGGTGACAATCTTCATTTTCTCAACTTTTTGTAACAGATGCTTTTAGTTTTAATCTACTGAAGTTTAGACTAACCTCAGTGTATATATATATATATATATATATATATATATATATATATATATATATATATATATGGGAACACTACTAAATCTTGAACTTTTGAAATATTGAATTTCAAAACCTCGAGACCATGTAGCCGAAACCCCACATTACCAAAAGACCAGAAGCGTAAAATTCAAAATCCCGATGTTAAGGGTGTTGCGGTTCAGGTAAGTATGTATGTGTAAGTGTGTTTGTGAAGGGCTTTAGTGTGTGTAAGTGTGTGTTGTGACTGTGGTGTGTGTGTGTGTGTGTGTGTGTGTGTGTGTGTTTGTGTGTGGTGTAATGTGTGGGTGTGAGTTTGCTTTGTGTGTATGTTTGTGCAATCTTGGAGTTAGAATATTAAAGTAGGGGTGTGGGGGGCACAGCCCCCACATGGAGGTGCTCATCTTTAGTGTAGGGTGATTTGTTTGGTTATGGGGGGAGGCTGTGTGTATGTTTGTGTGTGTGCTGTATGTATGTAGTACTTTCGGGATTTTGAATTTTGCGGTTTTAACATTTCGGTAATGTGGGGTTTCGGGCTTATAGTCTCGGTATTTTCGGCTTCGGGACTGTGTAATTTCGGGATTCAGTAGTGAATCCATATATATATATATATATATATATATATATATATATATATATATATATATATATATATATAGATATATATATATACACACACACACACACACACACACACACACACACACACACACATTATATATATATATATATATATATATATATATATATATATATATATATATATATATATATATATATATAATATACACACACACACACTCATATATATTCACACAAAAAACAATCAATACCAAGATTTCTAGTAGTTAGCAAAGCTGAGAAATGCAACTGAAAATCAAAAATTGGAAAACACACAATAAAATTTTACATATTTAGCTAATCTACCTTGATAAATAGCAGAACAGAGAAAATTCAAACCTATACCTTAACTTATTAGCCTATTTCGTATTTGTACAGAAAATGAGCAGATGCCTCTGTGTAAAAAGATATCTGTAGCTATATTTCTAGTGGAACATTCTATGTAACAAGTGCTAACTATGAAATGGAATAAAGGGGAATGCTCATTAACCTAAGATTAGCCGACAAAGCTGTGAAGAGAACTTCACAGACTAATAATAACAGCAATAACTGCTACCCAGTCTAGGGGCAGAGATGCAGCTCTGGTTTGACACATGGATTACACCTATTCTGTGTGCCAAGGGAATCCATTGGAAGATAGCTATATTGGAGAAGAACTGAGCCACCATAGAAGAAGGGGGTGGTCTCATAGGGAGAGGTTAGGTCACTAAACAGGACCAGCATGGTTGGTCTGCTCCCTATCACTCAACTCTTGGATGGCTGAGCTCGTAGGGGGTTCTCATCAGGAATAAATGGGGCATAGGACCATATCTCTGGTAACTGTGGAATGAATGGTGCAATGAGATGTAGGTAGAGGAGCCATCAGGGTTGGTCCTATGGGGGTGTAAATAAAAAAAGATATTTGATGCAAAAACGTATGAAACAAACATTATTTATAAGAAAATAATCTTGTTACATACAGCTGTTCACTATAGTAAACAAACATTAAATTACAATTTATTATGCCACAGATTTGATAATTGTTCAATTCCAAAACTCAAAATGGAACATATACATATAGATGGCCTACCAAAGCTTGAACATTCATTTCTGTTTAGCACATGACTTATCAGTTACTTTTAGAAATGTAAAAGTACCACTGCTAAGTTCATATAGTGTTGCTGGTTTTACTATGGAATCCCCAACATCAGAACCAATGTGCCAAAAACTATTGACCAAAACCTAAAAGGGAGAAAAATTAAAAAATGGAGTGTTTTCTCAGGGGGAAACTCCCTGTATTCCCTGATACAAAGGGTAAGCTCCCCAAACATATATATATATATATATATATATATATATATATATATATATATATATATATATATATATATATATATATATATATATACCCACTCCATGGTGGCACCAATTTGAATAAAAGAGAAGTTTCCCAAAACAAAGGACTGACTAACAGCACATACTTTGAATTTGCACCAGCAGTAATTTCCTATGGAAAATTGGGATTATGGATGTGTTTCTTGGTGTCTGTAAATTATGTTTTGGAATTTCCCCTCGGCCACCTGTAGATATACCAGATCTGCTACTTCACTAATGCCTCTAATAAAATACTCAAATGAGGTACAATCAAATATGAAATCAAAGTATAGGTAGCAACATGACATCCAGTATAATGCAGATTTTATCCATGCTATGTCTGCACTGAAACTTTTAATATTTTGATCATATTTTAAACATTTGAATCTTCCAAATATCAAGTGACAAATCAATGAGCATTTATGCTCAAATCATAAATACATGAAAACAAAGCAACAACAACAACAAAAAACAAAACACACACAAATCACTGTTTTTTGAAGGAAGGCTTGCCCCCTGCATTTCCACATATCCCGTAACTTATATATACTAACCTCTAAGATTACAGTGCAGTGGGGGAAAAGGGCAAATTATCCAAGCTCCATTATTCCACACTCTTGTATAGACAAAAAGCCAGAAAAATTTGATCACATGTATTTTTATCATCTATAGTGGCTATATTTGCCTTCGATGAAAGCAGCATTTGATCAGCTGACTTACATCCAATATTTTACATAAATGAGTTCAATCTTGAAGACACAGAATACTATTTTTATCTTACAACTGTTAATTACTTATAAGTACTGACATATTATATTCAATATTTTGGGTCTATATTATAAGAACAAAGTTTTACCACTTCGAACATCATATGGGCGACACCATATGAGTGAAGTTGTAAAACTTCGAAAACAAAATAAAAACGTAAAAATAAAAGAAAAACCTACCTGATCACTCTGAGCAGGGGGGCAAGCCCCACTGCACCCCACACCCCCTTCTACTTAAATATACCAACTCTGAGATCGCACTACATTGAAGTAAAGGGAAGAATTCCCTATGGCTATCTCTGTTCACATTTGCGAGGTTTTAAATATTCGGCCATATGGTGTCGCCCATATGGTATTCAACTATTTAAAACTTCATTCTTATAATATAGACCCAATATTTTTATGTATTCTGTTTTTCTGTTAGGCATACACTTGAATGTCATGTGGGCAGCACAGGAAAGACGAGTTTTAATGTGGAAAACAAATATGACACTCAGACCTCTCCCTGCTAATTCCCTCTGGGTTACTTAGATAGCAAGCAGTACAATAAAACAGAAAAAAATGTCACCTACCACATTCATAGACTGGACAGCATTTTCCTTCAGGCATCTTTGCCTTCAGCTGGAATCCTACATCACAGGCCTTTGGCACATGAGAGCAGTAGGTTGTATTGCAGACTGAATGAAAATTATACACAAATAAAAGTCAGTACATTAGCTAAATCTGTATTAAAGGTACACATATAAGGATCATGACATCAAATTGTATTTATTCATTTAGCCGCTGTTTACTGGGAATGTGCGATGGGCAACATTGCTCATTTTCAGTGGAGGTCTGAGGAGAAAAAAAATCTCCAAAGACAAATAGTTATCAAGAAAAAATATAAAAGAAATGAGTGCATAGTTAGAGATATTACATTAATACACTTATGAAATTATGAACAGAAATGACACGATATATAGCTTAAAAAATAAAATAGACGATTTACAAGGACATTGACTATAGTTATTGCAAGAAAAAGCTATATAATCAAATATACACACTTACACTGACATGCAATAAGTCTTTTTAAAGAAAACATTATTGCACTGGATAATGCAGCAGTAGTATAGAAACATAAAAGGTGAACTGTGGACAATTGAAAAGATTAGTTGCCAATACAGGAGGACAATAAATGTCATACCTGTTATATCTGTGGTTGGAACATGGGACAAGTAAAAGGCAAAAAGCGTCTGCTAATAGATGATACCACATGTTTCACTGAAGTCTGATAGGATGATCTAAAGCACTGGAAATTGATCCATTCATCCACCCATAACCCCTTGCCCCCATTTTTGCACATGGGGTCGTGGTGCCCCTTCAACAGCGACAATCAACTATATTTTTGTTTTCCATGGGAACTAAACCCCACTATTCAGAAAGATTCAATCCCTGTACATTATTACCTAATATAACTATCTATGAGGCTGTAAAACCTCATGGCCTTGAGACAAATGCCATTTCAAATATTTGGGTTTTTGCATAAGGCTTTGCTGAAAATCTACTTGTTCTGACAATCGTATAACAGGAGATCGTGATCAATTGTATTGTTCATAACAGACAAATTAAGGAACTTAAATTGTTCAAAGTGTTAAAAATTAAACTATCCAGAAGCACCAAAAACAATCAAAGTAATCTATTAGCCTTGTCCTATAGCCCCTCCTCAAGCATCAGCTTCCACATTTCCCTGACTCCTGTCTAACGTAACCCTTCAAAGTGGGACCCACAGGTGGAAACATGCTGAATGTTAGTGACCAGGGAGGTGTGTGTGAAGAGGAGATCAAAGCATCCTGTTAGTACACCATCCTGACAACAATGGTGGGCTTCAGTTGATATGCAAGGGGAGGGGAACCCTAAATGGGCAAATTACATACGATGTCTCATGCATCACAGCACTCAGCACCGGCTCTGGGATGGCCCTATTGTGCACATCTGTCTGCCCATGTTATGGTCATGGCTTCACCCATGGGAATCCAGGAATGCTCTGATTGCAGGAAATAACCCACAGCCCTCTCCTGGAATACCTGAGCTGACATATGCTGCTCATTCCCAGCTCCCATCACTGAATTACATCATTATCTGAGTCCCTAATGAAACATGGATCATCTGGGAATCAGTCAGGGCTCCATCCCTGTGCTCCATGGAACTAGCACATCTTCTATAGATTTATAAAACAATTTCACAGTGTCTTATTGTTCAAGCAGCATGTATGTCATTAGTGGCTGTGATTGTGTTTCAAACGTGATATTTGCTAACAGATTGCAAAAGAAACAGGCCATCAGTACAAACTGCCAGTGAGTGCAGTTCAGTATGTCAACTATAAGCCAGACAGAAATTCAGATGGAATGAGAAAAGGAAGGTAGAGAAGCCACAGACCGACTGTATTTTCCTGTAAAATGATTTCCTGATCTACTGTGGTGCCCAAGGGAACAACATGCACAAGTGCACTGACCCATAGTAAGTAAAGTATGCAAAAAAGCTTGCATATGCACCCCACACTGGTACCAGTGTTAGGAATATGCTGATTTCAGGATGGTGTATAACCTAAAACATAGGATATAGCCACTGTCGCAGTTTGATAGAGAGTGGTAATTACTTCAGACTATCACACTTCTAACAATGGAATAAGTGATCCTGTGGGATCAAGAATGTGAGCTACATCTGGAGTTATGTTGTGTGTGTGTTCATGTGTGAATACGTACCTGTGCTATATGTGTGTGTGTGTCTGCAAGCACTCATATGTATATACACCTGTGCTATGTGCATCTGGGTGCGTGTATGTGTATGTCCTGTGTGCATGTGTGCATGTATGTGGGTGTATGAGTATGGAACTTTCCATCAGTTAAAAGTGTCTGTGATGCAAAATATTATGATTCTGCTAATATTATCACCATTATAAATTCACATGAAAATGGTTTTATATTGCATCATATGTTTAGTCTTACTACAAGCTGGTGAGACAGAACTGAATGAAAATTGTCATTTTTATGTTAAAAGAATATTAGCAAAATTTAAAGCCTGGATTTTGTTGTTAATAAAATATTCAGGTACCATTAAGCATCTGTATACAATAAACCAGTAACATTACATTTTCCACTTTGAAGCTTAGTATAAGAGAGTACTATAATAACTCCACTGTGCATTATGTTTAGTTTGGAGCCACTATAAAAGGAATTTTGATATTATGTAAGTAAGAATAATTATAATTAGTTACTGAAAAAATGAATCATCTTAAAATCTTCACAAAATGAACAGAAATAGTTGAAACTTTCTTCCTTGAGCTAGTCAATGTCAGACAAGAGGGCAAATACCACATTAAATGTCACTAGTTATGTTTTTTATTAAACAAATTGACTAATAGAGAACAAGTGTATATATGACTATGCCATTTTTCTTCAGGCTACCAATTAGGCTGCAAAAGCATTAATGACCATATGGGGGCATGGCACAAAAATGCATACATTTTGTCCAGAATCACACTATAGTGATGATAGGACTATGAAAGCAAAAATGCCCAAACTAGGATTATTATGTTAGGGGAAGCTTTACTTTTGTTGGCTACTATCTGCCCCAATACTTGTATAAGTAGGCCATGAGATAGTGTGGTCATGGATTAGATCACACAACTTTAATCATTCATAATATGGCTAACAGGTACATTCACACTGACCAATGGAATAGTCTGTTCTTCCATCAAGGGAGGAGTCATAATATGTGTCAAAGAGAGAGAAAGAGAATGTGTGTGTGTGTGTGTGTGTGTGTGTGTGTGTGTGTGTGTGTGTGTGTGTGTGTGTGTGTGTGTGTGTGTGTATGTGTGTGTGTGTGTGTGTGTGTGTGTGTGTGTGTGTGTGTGTATGTATGTGTGCATGTGTGTGAGGGAGAGAGAGAAAAAGAGAGTGAGACAGAGACTATGTTTGTGTGTTCACTTGTTAAGAGTTTCATGATAACAGAAAAGTGTGGTGGATCATGGGGCATTTTGTGAGTCATTTATCAATCTGTGATAGTTTGTGTCTGGGAAAATAGATAAGGAGTTGATTTATTCACTATGAAGGGCATTCCTTAAAGGTTAAAGAACTGAATGAAAGTGGTAAATATATAAATCTTGTGCTAAGAGGCAAAGTGGTACTCTCTGTATAGATGCTGGCATGCCCTAAGGTTTATCTGTTGTTTCTTCCTTCATTCCAACTGATGATGGGATTTTAGAAATGACCCAGCTGTTGTGTATTGTATATTAGACAGTTTTGTTTCACAAAGATATCTTACACTATGGCTTTGACCATAAGTTATGTAAGACAGAATTTGGCAAAATGTTGCAGCAGTACCTCTGACACGCCATACCCTTAAGCATTGTGGCAAGTAGTATTTAGACATTCATAATATTTATCTTTACAAAATCTTTCATTGGTAATGCATCACAAAAAGCTTTGTAAAAGTAACTGTTAGAAAAAAATCATAATCAGGAGAGTGTCAAATAGTATTTAAAAGGAATGAAGCTAGGGTGGATTACAGTTAGATATAGACATTAGAAAAAATGAAAAAAATAAAGTCAGATCATCAATCCACATTTAATAAAATATACAGACTAAATTTAACTACAGAGACTTCATCAGATTGAAGAAATGCACTGTTCTATACAAATAAATATTTAAAAGGACATTTCTTTAAAAATTAATCAACTAATCAATGTTTCAGCTTCTTCTGCTTTAAGACATATTTAAAATTTGGCAAACCATTTAATGTGGGTGGAATGCATGCATCTAACTTATCAAGTTATTTGTTTTCCAAATTATTTTCAGCAGCCCATCCTCTAATACTTAAAGTGACATAAGCAAGAAGAGAAAAATAAAGTTTTATAAAATCCACTACAAATTTTTGGCTTCCACTACTGATCAACGAACATCAAAACCCTATTGATCAAAATCACTGAAACCACTACAAATTTTTGGCTTCCACTACTGGTCAACGAACATCAAAACCCTATTGATCAAAATCACTGAAACCTAATGCCTGAGTCATAAAATGCAAAAATAAACAAACAAACAAATAAACAATAAAATAAAAATAAAATGTATTTATTTTTGCAAGGGGAAAGCCCCCTACATCATTGGTGTTGGGTACAAGACCCCCCAAACTTATATATACCAACTCTACAGTTGCACCAACTCCAACAAGGTACAAGTTTCTCTAAACAGACATAATTACTGGTGCACATTTAGAAATCTCCGCAACAATGATTTGTTATGGAAAACTGTGTTCAGGGATCTGATCCTTGCATCTTGAACCACAAGCTGTTGATGCTCATGGAATCAGACGTTATCAACTTGTAGAGTAACCAAATTTTTGAATGTTTATACAATGCATTCATTTCATTATCAGTATGCACTGTATAAAAATGTTCATAAATTCTGCCATGCAATTAATTGTTTTACTCATGTAAAACACAAAACATTTGAACACACAGTCATATATACTAAAACTGTAACATTTATGTATATTACTTCTTATTCTGAATCACTCTGCTCTCTCTCTCTCTCTCTGTCCATATTTAAATTCTTTTGAAAACAAAATCAAATCTTAAATTCTTACACTTTTATTTACAAATTAAAGCACATCACTTATTACCTCTTTTACACAATCAAAGGATGTTAATAACTTCCAATTATTTCTAATAATATTTTTGATCATAGACTTATCTATTGTATAAGGTAATACCCTTGACAAACGTTTTTCATCATTTTCAACCTGTGTTTGCATCACCTACCTACCTTTCATTTTCAAATGATGTCAGACTAAATGCATATATTTCACCATAGTAGACAACTCATTAATTATTAAATGTCTCTTGAAGAAGCTGAAACACTGGTTGGTTACTTTTTATTGTAATGTTTTTGTGAACATTTATTTGTGGGGAATAGAGCATGTCTTCAACCTGAGTAAATCTTGGTAAATGAAAACACTGTGTGTTTGTTTTATTAAATGTGGATTAAGTAGATTTTTTTACTAAATATTTGCTGTACTTACTGTCTTTTGGATTTGTGGAGTTCCAGTATGAGATAATGCAACAATAATGCAAATCAGGCAGAGCACATCAAATATAAATGTACTCCTGCAACAAAACAATCCTAAAACAAATAGGATATAGAATAGAACAGATGCCAGCTAGAGTTTGAGCAGCCTAGAAGAGCTGTGTAAATGTCTGAAAAAATGGGGTAGTTGGATTGCTGCAATGAGGCAATATTTAATGAGTTGGGCAGAGGTTATGCTAAACATAGCCTAATTCGTTATGCCTAAAAAGAAAAAAAATAACTTAAGAAGCTGAGCATATTTTGAAAATCTTTATTCATGACTATATATCAGTGTAGTATTGTATTTTCTAATGATATATGTATGTGTTTTGTCAAGAATGCAAAATAACAAACAAGCTGATTGAAAATATAATTTACATTTTAACAACAAATGAAACACAAGTAATATGCAGGGCATGTTAAATGGATACAATATGTAAGAGATACTTACTACATTTGTAAATTTCACAGCATGAATCAGTGGGATCAGATCTAAGGGCAGGCACAAATCCCTCTTCAGAGCAGACCTTTGGTTTTACGGCAGGACAGGAGTGAGGCTCACACCTCACGCTCATTGTGTCGTTATCACACACGCAGTCATTACAGTTACTTTGCCATGTCTCACTAGGCTGTAGGAAAAGAATATAATCAGTAAAGCATTGCCCTGATAGTCCAGATGTTAATACAGTACTCGGATTTATGAATAACTACCACTTCCTCTGTAGAGAAACCAAATGGTAACTTACAGTAAATGCATGTTTCAATATAAATGAAAAATGTGTGCAAAACAGTTCTGGCTTCTTTTTTTTGTAGAACCTTTAAGCAAAACATATTTCCATTTACTAATAACTGTTGTTTTGATGAAGTTATCAATACATTTTCCATCTGCTACAATACAGTTAGTTAGACATTGTAATATTAATTTAAACAAAGAAAAGCATGGCTATTGCACATATAGACTAGGAATAAACTATTGAATTTAGGCTAGTGTTACATGGACTTGAATCTTTAAAGAAATAGGCCACCCAAGGTTCAGTGAATAAAATAATGCTTTTCCTGTGAGCAGCATAAAAAAAAAAAAAAAAAAAAGCTAATTCACAACTGATCAAAACCACACTGCAGCTATAATGTAATTGCATTGATTAAAGTAAAAATTTTTGGAGGGGGCTTCTTATATGGCAGATTAGCCTTCAACACCCCATAACTTATATATACTAATACAGCATGTATGCAACAGTAGATAGAGCAGAAATGTCACAAAAGTGTACACAGCTCTGTCACACAAGTAGCAGTCCCACAGTGCCTGGCACTCTCTTGAAAAATTGAAAATTGATATTTTTATGGTTAGGTAAATTACAGGATTCCTTCTGGAATGCATGGATATTGGTTACAGTATTAAAATCCATAGACACGGTAGTGAATTTAATAATGAATAAGAACTGTATAATACTGCTAGAAAAAGTGGCAGTTGAACTGTGATGTAACTTAAACCCTAATGCTCCATTCTGATGCTATTTGCTTTGTGGTGTCAAAAGAAACAGAAAGTAAAGCACAGTTACATAACATCTTACTGTAATATTGGTAGCAGAAAAAGAGAGTTTAACTAATGTGCTCAATATACAGAGCTAGCATCCTTCATCTGCCCCTGCCTGCTGCCTTTTCTTTTCCTTCAGATACTCTAGTTCCTTTTGTACAAATCTGTCATTTTTCTTTATATCATTTTTAGAGGAAACCCTATGCAGGTGTCCATCACCCTTCTTGGAAGTTAATACTGTTTTAGGTCACGCCTGATATTTCTTCCTCTGTTTGTAGTTGCTGACCCCCTTCCCTATTTCTTTGTTCATCGTCCTGAATTCTGTTTCCCTGTAGTCCTGTTTTATTACCTTAAGTACCCAGATCAAAGCTCTCCAGCTTTTTCTGTCTTCCTTGTTCCACACTCTGTCTTCAAATACTCTTCCTACAGTCTTCATTTTCAAACTGCTTCCTTCCTCTCTACCTTTTTGTAACTGTTATTTGATAATCAGTGTAGATTCCCCAGAGCTACATGAAGCCATTACCTTCTGTACGATCTTAGACTGGGATAGGCTAACCTTTGCATACCTGGAATGTATTCTGCTTAGATGCATCACATCATTTTATTTTACTTATTTTATTTATTTATTTATTTAATTGTTCATAGGATAGGTGAATTTGTTCAAAGGGCTACTTATTAAATGCTCAGAGTATGTGACTGCAGTTCATGAAGAAGTGGAGCTGCAAGTGTGAATATGGAAAATGTAGCAACTTGTCCCACATTGGGAATACAGGAGACAAAGCTTTTGAAAAATACTGGAAAAATTTAACAGCAACTTTAAAAATTCAATGTCAATCTGTTTCAGTTGCACTTTAGTTTTCAAAATATCAGAACTCACACTACTGAGCTTTGTACTTCTGGGATGACGCTAATCCAAAGATCCTTTACAACAGTTATCTGTGCCAAACACAATATAATTTGAATGCTTTTGCTATGTAAGATCAGAATGAGATAGATAGGAAACCTCTTTGGTGATTACAGACTACAAACAGACTAAAGACTTCAATGTTATTTATTCCAGTGCTGGAGACCGAAAACATTTTCCAGAGGCAAGCACCTTTGTGCCTCCCACACTTCTAGTTTTAAGCTATAAGCCATGGCGGCCCTGGTATCTGTTCTGTTTTATATAGCTATCTATCTATAGATATAAATATAGATATATACACACACATATATAGATACACACACACACACACACACACACACACACACACACACACACACACACACACACACACACACATATATATATATGTACAGTATATACACACATATATTTATATATTTATATATATATATATATATATATATATATATATATATATAGGTCTACCTGATAACACCGACATGCCAAAATACTGACAACGAAATAACCGACATGAGAAAAACGATAAAAAAAAGAAAGTTCAAAGACACGAAACTTCACATGCCCGACAAACCAAAATCCCGACAATCAACAAAACAAATACCTTTCCTGAAAAACACACACACAACACAAGCACACCAAAAACCTTACAAGCCTACACTAAACCTTACATGCACAACTATCTATGCACTAACCTTAACCCAAACCCTAACCCTAAGGTCCATCACTATCGCACACTTACCTTACCAGCACCCTAACCCTAACTCACTTAATCCGCTCCTAACCCTCAAGTCCATCACTATCGCACACTTACCTTACCCACACCCTAACTCTAACTCACTTAACCTGCCCCTAAACCTAAAGTCCATCACTATCGCAAACTTACCTGACCCGCACCCTACCCTAACGTCTGTCAATATCACACACTTACCTTACCCACACCCTGACCCTAATGTCCATCCCTATCGCACACTTACCTTAACATGTCGGTGTTCTCAGCATCAGGATTCTCAACTGTTGGTCTTCTCCGTTGTCGGCGTTGTGCACAGTCGGCATTTTCAGGTAGACCTATATATATATATATATATATATATATATATATATATGTATATAAAAACAGCTCCACTGTTGCAAAACTCAAGGGTAAAGGAAAATCTTTCCATAAAGGCATATATTGCTCCCCATGTACTTGTTATTTTTGCTCTAATATGAGCAAATACTTATTTCAAAGAAACTCAGGACAGTCAAATTAAACATAACAATATCAAGAAATTTGAATTTATTGGTCCAGTCTGCTGCTCTATCTGTTTGTACTTGATGATTTGTTAACATAATTTTTACCACTGCTGGGTTACTTTCTTGGAGAGACATTTTTACAAGCAGATCTCAAGGTTGTATTATTTCCATGTGCTTTCACACTTTTATACCTATTTGCCATACATTTTTAGTCTTATCCCTGTGACATTAACCCCTGCTCTTATTTTGATGTCATCCATAAAGAAAATGACAACGTCTCTCTCTTCATTACCCATTGCCATATGTGAGGTAAGCAAATTATAAAGCATAAGCCTCGTCACTGACCCGTGCAGTGCTTGTTACCTTTCTGTCTTTATATATATATATATATATATATATATATATATATATATATATATATATATATATATATATATATATTGTGTGCACGTGTATTATACGTTCATATTCTATATTAAATTGAGCTAACAGCCACCACTTTCTAAGTGGATAATCCAAGTTGTTCTACATGCCGTTAGTTAGTCTTGTATTCTCTCAAATGAAATACACTCTGAACGATAACATAATCACATTCATCTACCTGTTAATATTATTAATGTATACGTATTACTGTAATGATATTTCTGTAGATTGGGAGAGTTGACCATGTCCTTAACCGAAAAAAAAAAGGATCTGCCGTCTTCATTATCTCAGAAAATAGAAAGAAATAAGTAGATATCCAACCTCACCCATACTTTATACACCCTCTTTTTGATCCAGTTTTGAACCTGCTTTAATAATCTTTTACCTATATTCAGCCTTTGGAGTTTGCTCCCTAGTTTCCTGTGTTGCAGTAAAGTAAAAGCTTACCTTTAATAGTACAGAAAAGAGGCATATTTATTTATTTTACATTTTATTTTACATTTATTTATTGGGATAGTCCAACTGGGATAAGACCCATTTTCAGCGGAGGCCCAGGGAGAAGAGCTCCACATACAGAGATTATACAAATCTTATACAAAAAATATGCAAACCTTATACAAGAAATTTTATAAAAAATATTCAAGACATGCAGTACACCAGAAATTACATTCTATGCTATTATAGCTGACATTTGTATTATACAATCATCTGATATAATTCCACATTGTAGTGTAGACATTGTAGTTTCTCAAAGTAAGCCGAGGAAGGGGTTTGAAGGGGAGAAATTGGATAGAAAAGGATGAGGTTAGAGGTTATCTAGACATGAGAGTGAGCATAGATTATGAGGTGGTCAGGGAAGAAGGAAAAGTAAGACCAGAAGCTATTACAACTAGTTAGCCTGGAGAAGTAGAGGAGCAAAGCCAGGTGTCATTTGGATAAGTTTTAAGAATCTTTTTGGATTGGTCCTGATGCTGTGAGGTAGTAAATTCCATCTTGTTGCTACATGATGAGAAAATAGTGAGTCCTCTGCCGTATTAGTGGATTTAGACACTTGTAGTAGAGATTTATTTGTTGAGCGAAGACTTCGATTTGTGGAATGGGGCTGGAGAATATTTAGTAGGGTAGGGGTTTTTTTTCAGGTTGATATACTAGTTTGTGTGCTAAGGTTAATTGGTTATAGGATAGAAGTTGTGGAAGTTCTAACCATGAGAGTTCTTTTAAGGAGTGACAGTGGTGGGCATTATGTGGGCAGTCAGTTGCAAATTTAGCTGTCGGTGGTACAGCGGTAGCGTTGTTGCCTCACAGCAAGAGGTTCTCCTGTTCGATTCACGGCTGGAGTGTCTTCTGTGTGGAGTCTGCATATCCTCCCCGTGGACGAGTGACCTCCGAAAGACATGCGTGAATAGGCGTGCCTTCGCTGAAGGTTGGGCATCGGGCTGGCAACTCGGCACCATAAAAAATCTACTGCCAATCATTAGCAGACCGGAGTTCCGCTGTGGTGACCCCTAACCGGGAAAAGCCGAAAAGACAAACAACAACATTGTAGCATGTTTCAAATTTAATTTAATCTGTCTTTTTAAGTTTGGTGAGAACTGGGGAAGCATACAGAAGTGTTGATAGAAGATGGGTTCTAGCAATGGCAACCCTAGAGGTGTTAGTTAGATTCTTTTTATTTCTGTAAAGAGTACCCATTTCTTGTGAACTTTCTTAATTGTTTGTGCTATATGTAGGTAAAATCTTAGGTTGTTTTCTATCATTACACCTAGTAATTTTGTTTGTGAATCAGCATTAATTTTAGTATTATTCTTAACTGTAATGTAGAAGGTGTTGGGGGGTGGGATCTTGTGGGTTGGAAGATCATGAGTTTCTTTTATTGGGGTTTAGTATGAGCTGATAGTTAGAGAACCATAGTTTGGTATCTGATAATGATTTTTAGATTATATCATGGAGGTGTTGCAGGTTATTAGCGGCACATATAAGTGTTGTGTCATCTGCATATAGGATAGTTGAAGCCAATGGGGTAGCACTATGGAGGTTGTTTGTAAAAAGATTGAAGTGTAGCTGCCCAAGAACTGAGCCTTGTGAAACTCCTAGTTTGACAGGAAGAGAAAGGGATAGGACATTAAGCCATTTTACAGATTGTTGATGGTCCTCTGATGGTTCAGAACCTGAAGTGCAGAGGGGCTGAGGTTCAATTTGGAGACTGTATTTATTCGTTTCGGGTGGGAGACCATATCAAAGGCCTTGGACATGTCTAGAAAGACAGCAGAGACTATTTTACCATTGTTTCTGAGTTGGTTGATGGTATTGGTGAAACTGAGGAGTGCAGTTGTGGTACTATGACGGGGCCTAAAACCATGTTGACATGTTGCTAGCATGTTGTTGAAGGTAAGATAATTAATCAGTTGGGAGTGGATGCATCTTTTGAAGCATTAAGATAGTGGAGAGAGAATGGTCTGTAGTTGGTCAGCTCTGTGGAATTTCCACCTTTGTGTAGGGGATAATGTGTGTGATTTTCCATATTGTTGGGACATATTATTCTGCTATGGACATGTTAATAAGGATCGACACTGGATAAGATATGGCTTCAGCTGCTAGTTTTAAATATTCAGCTGGTAATTTGTCAGCTGCTATTGTAGAGGGTTTAAGCTTTTTCAGTAGTTTCTTAATGGCAGCTGTGGGAACAGACTGAAAGAAGAAGGAGTTGGAGTTAATATTGAGAGGTTTAGAGGCTAGTGATGGTTCTGTGGAATTACTTTTAATTAGAGATTGTACATTTTCTGTGAAGTATTTATTGATTTCTTCTGCAACAGTGGTAGGAGAGTGTGATAGGTTGGGAGAAGGAGAAGTGGAATGTCCTGGGTGGAAAACGGCATTGATGGCATTCCAAAATGTTGTGGGGTTATGCTGGTGTTTATGTTGCACGTTATAGTAGAAGTTCTTTTTATCTAGGTTGATTTGGTGTTTAGCCTTGTTTCTTATTTTCTGGAATGCGATGTGGTTGATTTGGATTTTACAGGTGAGCCATGTTTGCCAAGCTTTGTCTCTTTTCCTAAGGAGCATTCTGATGTTATCTTTTAGCCATGGTGTGTATGTGGCTTTAATACGAACTGACCTGTGGGGCAATTTGTTTAGAATTTCAAGGAAGCTACTGTTGAGTAATCTACTGCAGCATCAAGGGGCAGTTTCTTTAGTAGAAACCAGTTAAATTTTTTTAGGGTATTGATTAGGTCTTGGGGGTTAAAGTTTTTTGTACTGCGGATTTGGCGGAAGGTGGTGAGCTTGACAGTATTGATGTTTTTTCTCAATAGATAGGTTGGCATATGGTCACTAAGGCTGCCAGGTAAGCAGCCACTAATCTGATAATGCTGAGGTTTGTTGGTTAGTGTCCAATCCAGTATAGATTGACGGTCAGAGTTTTTATCTATCTGTGTAGGAGCTTGAATGAATTTTGTGAAACCATAGAGGTTGATGTGATTGCTAGGGTTAAGTGAATTACAAGTTGTCCAGTCTATATTAAAGTCACCCATAATGATAGTTTTTGGGCTATGGAATTTCATATAGACTGGATGATGTGCTCTATAGTGGAGATGCTGTTTCCAGGTGGGTCATAGGTAGCTATAATGGATATGAATTTGTTTTGGTTAAGTTGAAGTTTAGTAGGTAGGATTTCTATGTTTTCAAGGTTATCTATGTTTAGGCTTTGTGGTAAAAGTGTAAGACTGCTCTTAAATAAGATGGCTACTCCGCCACCTCTTTTTATCTTCCTGTCTGCTCCAATAATGTTACAACCAGGTAGTGTAATTTCATTGTCAGTAACGTGTGCTTTTAACCAGGTTCCAATTAAAACAGCAATATCAGGGTTATAATGGAATAGGGTGGTGTGTAATTTTTGAACTTTGTTGACTATGCTTCGCAGGTTTAGATTTAGGAATAGTATTTCGGAGCCTTTTCATGACAGATTGATTATATCTTGTATTTGAGTGAGTGGTGAGGAGGTATTCTGGGGGCCTGGGTCTGGATGAATGTTTCCACTAATAATAAGTTTGGTAGCTATGGTTACTAGTATCTGGACGAATGCTGATATATGCTTATGAAACTTAAAAGGGGTATTTTTTGGGTTTGGTTTAATATGGTGTAGTCTGTATGAGGTGTGATGGAGTTCTGTTATATTTAAGATGGATGGAGATATTAAGATGGAGTAGTCAGTTAGGTGTGGAGGAAAGGTAGACGTAGTTTTATGAAAAGTGTGAGGGGAGACTTTTCCCCTGGGTAAATTGTTGGTTATGTGAGGAATCATTGAAGTGAAGATTCGGTGTTATCATCTTGGTGTTTTCATTTTCAGGTATGTGGGTTTTTATTATCTGAAGTAGGCTCATAATATATACATGTAGGTGTAGAGCAGATAGGGTTGTTGCTTCACAGCAAGAGGTTCTCCGGTTTGATTCTGGGTTGGGGAGCCATCTGTGCAAAGTCTGCATGTCCTCTTCTGTTTGCGAGAGTTCCTTCTGGGTGCTCCAGTTTTCTCCCACATTCCAAAGGCATGCAATAGGTGGATTGAACACTCTAAATTGGCCAGAGGTGGGAGTGTGCATGTGAATGTGTCGTATCAAGAAAGAGATGCAGCAGGGCTAGCCACCCGGCAGTGTGAATCTTAGCTCTAGGTGACTGTCGCTGTTGAAGTGACACCCCCAGCCCATGTGGAAAAATGGAAAAAGGGGTTGTGAATATATATATATATATATATATATATATATATATATATATATATATATATACATATATATACTGGATTCTAAAATGTGCTCCGACAGGGAGCAAACTGAGTTAAAATTTAAGCATTTTTAAGAATATAAAATCATAAGGTATTAACAGTGAGAGGTCACAGGAATAATGATTCATCAACCAACTGCAATAGAAGAAAGGTATAAGGATTCTTAAAGAAATTATATTGAAAGAACTATATACAGGATGTATGGTCATTTTAGCATTTCCTAATAGTTTGCAGTGTCGAATTAAAAAAAAAAAAAAAGCCATAACACTTTCTATAAAGTAATTGAGCATAGTTTCAACTTCCTGACAACAAGGACCATGAATGAACACAGTGCAGAAAGCCACAACGTGTGACTGAAATAAGTTAAATCATGTTCTTACAACTATCCTGTCACCAACAGGCAGACATCCAGAAAACAAAAGGAGTTGGAGAAAGAGAGTATACAATTTATAGAAAGAAATGAACAATGTGGTGCATTCTTAGAGCATGCAGTTGTTTAGCAATTATTAAATTGCAAACCATTACCATCTTTAAATCAGTTTTTTAAGATAGGTCATATATTACAGATGAGCTGTGTTTTAAGCTGATAACATTCATGTGCTTAAAGGTTCGTATTGATCAGATTTTGAAATCACTAAACTCCATACGCAGGGTTTTTACAACATGAAGTCCAAGATATTGTAATAGGTGTTGAATTTTATATTTATGTAGTTAGTAACTAAAACTGAAACATTTGCAGTGGTGCAACGTTTCCTTAATTCTGTATCTCAACTGAATGCACAGTACAAAATGATACTGCAGTCTCAAGAAATACTCACCTTCTTAGGCATCCCATCAGGCCCAGTACAGTCTGGAAAAGAAGAAATAGTGACACGTAAATACCTTACAGTATATTTAGAAATACGTTGCTTGAATTTAGTCAAAAAATAAATGCCTATGTTTTGACAGCAAGGTATGCACTGTAGTATTTTGAACTAAGAGAAACATTTCATTTCTTGCAAGTTAGAAAATATTGACATTTGAATATATTTTTAGCTACTCAACAGCCCGAAACAACAAGTCAATGAGCAAAGAAAATGATCTTCAGTTTGTATTTTCAGTACACCAGCAGGGAACATGGCTTCCACTTAGATCCTTATTAGAAACATCCTTGAGACTTGTTCTCCAGGTGTCTTTTACTCTGTTGTGTTTGTTGAGTGACCTTATGCTTTTTTCCCTATAATTTCCCTAGAGTTTGTTTAATGGGTGAATTATCCTGGCAGAGAGAGACAGACTCAGTCATCTCAGAGATTATACATATTAATAACATGATTATGAGAATACAACAAAAAATGTTTTCTTGGTGCTTTTGAAATGGGATTACGTTTTACCTGTTTTGGATATGAGAAATAATATTATCAAGCTAATTCTGTTGTATAGTTTATGTAACAACAATTTGGTCTCCAAAAAAGGTAGCCATTTGGAATGTTGGGACCCACGAGAATGAGTCCCGAAACATAAAGTATGAATAGGCCATTTCCCAGAATACTCTCTTTTTATATGAGATATGGCAGTCTCAGAGTTGGCGCATGTAAATTCAGGGGTCTTCTGTAGTTTCAGTCTTTTTTATTCAGTTTGGCACCTGTCATTTCTAGTGGTGACATTTCAATAGGAAGCCATTTAAAAACCACAGGAGAAAGAGAGAACACAAGTGAGTGAACTAAAAAAAAAAATATATATATATATATATATATATATATATGTGTGTGTGTACTTATATATAAATACATATATATTAGCTTCAGTAAGTGACAAATGACAAGGCAATGTTTAAGACGACTATTGATTTGCCATGTTAACTTGTGTTTACCATTACTTTTAAACAAGCTGTTACATTTCAGAATGTAATTAGTTTAATGGGTAGAAGTATCACTGTCTACTAATTGCCTCTTTCCTGTCTCTCTATTGTTTATTGTTTTAGCCATCTGTTACCGGTACGCTCTTTTATCATCAACTCCATTTCCTCTCCACCTGTCCTTCTCTACATTCTATGATTTCATTCTAGTCTTGCTGTCTAGTTCTTTTCCCCTTAACTAAATGCCTCCTACACAACATCTCTTCCATCTAGTTTCTCCATCATGTCATCTTTTCTGTTTCTCTCACAGTACTTATCCAAGTATCCTCTTGAGTTTGCATGGATATAGCCAGTAGTATATATGGTTACTGTGTTGTCTGTCCTATTCCTGCTGTGCACATCTTGCAGTGCATGTTATGATTTATAATATTAATTCTTCAGTCAATACCCTACTTCAGTAATTTTGATTGTCTGCATGTTATCCACTGCTTTATGGGTATACAGAGATTATTATCCTTTATTTCAGATTATTTTGCAGTGGGTAACAGATCTGCAGTGGGTAAGGAGACTGCACGTGGCAGAGAACTGTCACCACACAGCACATTGTCTCACACAAAAACTACTACCACGTTTCCACTAGTAAACATCTCTGTTATGTTTGTTTTATATAAAATGGGAGAAGTAATTCTTTCAGTTTAAGGTTACAGGACTGAAATCCCCAAAGGAAAACAGATCTGATCAATGACTGAGAAATGGGGAATATCAGTGATTGGTTACTATAGATTACTCATTTTGTGGCAGTCGTGTTTGTTACTCTGCTTTAGCACTTAAGTTTCACTTGTCTCATTTGTATTATGTTTCAACACATTTGCTTTTCACTTGTGTTTCTCTTGAACACTGTGTTCTCATTCATTTGTATTACATGCGAACATATATTAATTTATAATATATCCATTTCCAATAACAGACATATAAACATATGTGGTTTCAATGCAGTGATATATGTTCTTCTTATAAAATAATAAATGCCCAATTGCTAACTTTAAATACATTTTAGAAAACATCTGGAAATATCTGGCAAGATGTTATTTTGATACTGAATGAATGGCATTAGAATGAATGGATGTTACTTCCATTTGTTTGTTTGTTTATGTTGTTTAGGGTGACCTGGTCCTGGTGATGAAAATGTGCTAATCAATTACCATGTTTCTATTACCAGTTTGAAAATGTAAATGGACAGTGTTTCATGGAAATAACAGGGGAGCTATTTATATTATACTTTGGATCATTTTATTATCTTTGTGAAGGTAAACTTGTTCATCTGCAGCATCTCCACTAGCTGGTACACTTAATGTTAACCGATTTTTATTATTTTTTTAATAATTTTATACTATTAAACATGGAACTATATTACTGCATGAATATGTCTAAAAAACATTCTTCAGGTTAATAAAAAAAAAAATCTCATCTTTTTATATATTTTTTAAATATTTATTTTGCTATGAATAATACTTCTTTGGCATCAGGCATGGGAGCCATGGGAGGTAGGCACCATTAAGTACTTGTAACGGATGGTAAGAACTTTTAAGTTTACCTACTTAAAGGTGTATATGATTAGGCCTCTCATGGTTGTTGTGATCACTTGCCTAGAATTGTTCCTATATTCCTACACCAAACTGTCTAACTGTAGAACCATGACTGCTATTACATGTATGAGACATTTGAACATTTATGCTGTAATTAAAGTCAAAGTATTACTACTGGAGAATATTACTGCACTTACAAAATGCACACTAATGTTGAAATTAATTTGAGCAGACTATTGGAAAATATAAATGATCCATGCATTTTCAATACCCATTTCATACGTTTCACAGGAATGAGCAAACTAGTGTCTGTTCAGACATGCACTGTGCACAAAACAGAAATCAGCCACAGCTGGGGAGATAATCCATCAGAGGTCAAACATCAGTTTGCATACACACCAATCAACCTACCAGTGTGCATTTGTATACAGACACCAATTAATCTACCAAAGTGCATACACACTGATTAACCTGCCAGTGCACATACACATCAGTTCATCGGTTCATAGGTGTTAACTAGGCTAATGAACACAAGGGCCTTTCTAATTTTATCCATATATCCCAAATCTCTGATAAGTTCTAGTACCCTAGATAAGTGTAAGCAGGGGCTTGGGAGATTAAACATTTACAAGCAGGGGCATAGATGACAAACCAGGGTTGAATTTCCTGTTCCCCATCCAACTGTCTAAGTTACACTAGAACTGGGTTAGGAAAGAACTCTGATTCACATGGATGGGGAACCTGTTCCAGAGAAGGGGTAGTCTTTGGGATACATACCTGTCTCTCCAGCAGGTCCTATATACACCATAGGTAAGGTTTAAGTCTTTAGCATGGGTAATTATGGTGCTGTTTGTTTTGTGGATATGCAGGAGGTCTATCAGAGTGGGATCTAATAATGCCTTGTATGCCAGGCATAGATCTCCTCTCAACAGCCTGTAAGGGACAGAATACAGGTATAGGGCCTTGAGGCAGTGTGTATAGGACCTGTTACTTATGCCCAGAATTATTTCTTCAGTTCTTCAGCTAACTTACTAGTATGTTAATTGACAGAGTTAGAAACCAGAGACCCTAGAGGGGACTTTCACAAATATAAGGACATCATGTAATTTCTGGTGAGAAAACACCCTAGAAGACTACTGTTCTAGCCCAACCACAGTGACATGGCACAGTTACTTGCCATTTGTGGTCTAGTTCACATTATTGAATTTTTAAAATGTAAAACTTCATATGATTAACATTTTAAAAAGTCAAAATGTTTCTACTGAGATAGCGGTACAGTAGGGGGTCAGGAAATTTGGCCTTGTCCTCACTATAGTGCAATCTCAGATTTGGTATACGAAAAACACTATATATATATATATATATATATATATATATATATATATATATATATATATATATATATATATATATATATACACTGATTGCTTTTTTTTTACTTTTAAAATATCAATCCTATGGTATTGACCATATGAAGCTCTACATTTTAAAAATCTGATAATGTGAACTAGATTTGTCATGTGACTTAAAATATAAACAAACATATATTTATATTATACCTATAGAATAATTCTAAATCAGACTGAATATTACATCTTTATTCTTTATAACCTGATGTGGAGGCTAATGGTTCTCTGATCCTCCAAAGAGTTTTGAAGCTCCTCTGTGTGCCTATCTCTCCAATATCGCTGGATATGATTACATGATCAAATACTGCTTGTGAAAACTAGTTTTTCAGCATTTCAATCAACACAGATCTCAGAGTTCCTTATATAGTGGTAGGGGTTATGGGAGGAATAAGCCTCCAAACAAACAAGTAAAAGATGTTTTCTAAAAATGTTCTTTTTTCTACAAACAGTTTTTCAACAAATTTTGTAAAAATCCTTCATGACTTGCATCTTAAAGGGTTTAAAGTTTAAACTAAACAGTAACATAAGTGTAATGGATTTTGAGTATTTCTAAATGTTAACAATGAAAAAGGAGTTAAAGAATTTTATGTGACAGAATGCTGCAATAACACATGGTATCAATTTAAAGAAATTAGAATACAGCACTTACAGCATGTTTCCACACAAATGTCGGAGTATGAGTTGAAGACGATTGTTCCATTTGGGCAGAAGCATCCCTCAGTTCTTTCCTTGTCATTATGCTCTATAAATTTGTCATTGTACCTACAACACAAAATCACCACAGCCATGTTCAGCTAAATTCTGGCAGCACAAAAGCAGGTTTTAATTACTTTTAGTTTATTTTATTATTTTATTTTTCATTTAATTTACCTGTTATTTGAGTAAACTCACTACTTACAAGTTGTCCTTTTTACTGTGACCTGGGAGCATGGTCTTGTTTAATTAATTACTCACTGTTTAATAATAGGTAAATTATGATTCAAAGAATCAAACCAAGGATTACAGACTAAAGCATGCTAGTAGCAAATAGCTTTAATTCTCTGCTCTACGTTACCAGATTTTTTTGTCAGTCTACACGTCAAAAGTGATGCACATATATGTGTGTGTATATATATAAATATATCATATTCACAGACACATATATTTACACACAGACACACACACATATATTTCTGTGTGTGTGTGTGTGTGTGTGTGTGTGTGTGTGTGTGTGTGTGTGTGTGTGTATATATATATATATATATATATATATATATATATATATATATATACACTGGTGCACACCCACTTCCACTGGGAACCCCTCTGTGAGATCGAACACTGTTTAAAATTGAGTCATTGGGTCCTTGTACATAGCCTGCACTAATTCTACCAATGTTTCTTGGACTTCACTCCATCACAGTACTGCCCAAATCAGGTTTTTTCAGACCTTGTCATATGCTTTCTCCAAGTCTAGGAATGCCCAGTTGGACTCTATCCTCATCTCTAGCTTCTTCTCAATTATATATCTCACTGCAAACATCGGGTCAGTTGTGCTGTATCCTGATCTGCATCTGAACTACTCATCTCCCATCTTACATTCTACTACACTACTTATCATTTTAGCAGTCACCCTCTCCAGAACTTTCATGCACTGTGACAGGAGTTTGATGCCTTTATACTGCCCACATTTGTGGTTGTCCCCTTTGTTCTTGTACACTGGCATGGAAATACTTATTCTCCAGTCTTTTGGGATATGCCTTTCTCTCAACTCTGTTATGAGTATCCTCAGAAGCCATTTCTCCCCTATCTCACCCAGCATCTTTATCATATCTGCTGTGACCTCATCTGAGCCTGCTGCTTTCCCTGACTTCATTTTCCTTAGTGCTGTTCTTACTTCTTCTGTGGTGGGCTCCTCCTCATCTCTCATTGTAGACTGTGTCTGGGGCAGTACAGCTTCTGTGGGGTTTTCTTCATTCAGATGCTGCTGAAAGTCCTCCTTCCATTTGCCTTTGATGTCCTGTGGACTGGTGACCAGGTTGTTGCTGGCATCCCTTATGAAGTCTGTCTGAATACCTTCTTTATTTTCTGTCTTTGCCTTGCAACCTGATGTACTTTCTTTCTGCAATCTACTGACTTACTTACCAGAAGCTGGTAGATTGCCTATGGTGCCTTGCTCTTTGTTATTGCAACTCCTTTCTTAGTTTCTTTGTTAGCCAACCAATATTCCTTCCTAGCTTGTTCCTTCTTTTCTATCTCCCACTTTTTTCTGAACTATTCCTTTCCTTTTATGACTTCCTGGACTTCTACATTCCACCACTTGCTTTCCTTATGTACCTTATTTCCATACCTGGCTCGCCCACATATTTGTTCTGCAGTCCTCACACATGCTGTTCTGAGGCATTGCCATTCTTCTTCAACTCCACCTATCTCCTCTTCTTGATGTGCTAGAGCCCTGAGTAACTCCTTCAGCTGTTGAGCTTTCTCTCCAGTCAACTTCCAAGTCTTCAGCCTGGTCTGTGTTGACCTTAGAGCCTTCTCTGACCACTGCTTGCAACTGACTATGAAAACCAGTGGTTTATGTAGTGTCTTACTTCATCTTCATCATAGAATTGTGGGAGGTTTGTATGTTTCAAATAGTACAACCTCTGCGAGTGAGGCAGCTGCAGGGTCCCAAAGAGCAAAGTATTCAAACAAAAAGAAAACAGGACCAGCATACAAGGCACCTTAAAAATAAATTTATTGATTGAGGTTCTTGAAAAACAGACCGGTTTCGGCAAATATTTAACAAAGCCTTCTTCAGTGTTTAAAAAAACAACAAAAAAGAACCTGTATTTAAATATTCAAGTGAGTCATGTGCTTAATTACATATGCTCATTCAGACCTGGCTTAAAGAGCCCACCAAGTTTAATAATCCATTTTTCTCCATTGAATTTAATAAATTATGCCAACCTGATTTGTTATGCCTGGATCTTCTAATTTTATCAATAATGGTAAAACTAAAAGTAGCCTTTGGATGTACCAAAGAATGTTTATATAAAGCATAGGTGTATCTCTTGTGTCTGATATCACTAAAGTGTTCAGAGATTTGAAGCTTCAAGGGTCTGGAGGTTTGGCCAATATAGAATGCAGGACATGTGCATTTGACCAAATAAATGACCCAATCTGAGGAACAGTTAGCAAAAAATGTTATATTGAATACTTGAGGGGCATTTTGACTGCTGAAACTGGTGGTTTTGAGTATGATGTTACAATAGATACAGTGTCCACAAGGGAAGCAACCAATTAATGGATCCCCTGATAATGTGGTCTGGATACTTTTGGTACCTTTCTTCTCAAGATGTTTAAAGTGATTAAAAAAGGCAGATAGATTTTTGCCTTTCCGAAAGGAAAACGAACATCTGTCTCCAAGAATGTCCTGAAGTCTAGGTTCACATGTTAATATGTTCCAATTATGTTGAACAATTTGCATCAATATGTTGGTATTCCGACCATATGTGGTGATAAATCTAGGTGTTACTAAAGGTGATTTGTATCTAGTTTTGTAATGAAGCAATTCAGTGCATTCCATCTGGTCAACTGTGTGTTTGGTATGTAATAGTTGACCCATTTTATACCCACGGTCATGGAATCGATGTACTAAATCATCTCTGAAGTGTCTATAAGTGTGCTGATCAGAACAAATGCGTTTAATGCGCATGAACTGTGATTTGGGAATGTTTTTGCAGATGTGAGAAGGATGAAAGCTGGTTGCATGGAGAAGTGAATTATTTTGGGGGAATTTATGATGAATTTCTGTAGTCAGCGTATGATCAGATGCATGGCAAACCAATACATCTAAGAAGATAATTTTATCTCTATCATAGCTGACAGAAAATTCAATCCCCCATTTATTTTCATTCAAATAAGAAACAAATTCTGAAAGGCATTCTTTATTCGCTCTCCATACCAACCAGCAGTCATCCAAATATCTGCGCCAAATGTCCATTTCAGCCATGTAAATGTTATAAGAGTTGTCGTAAATAACCTGTTCTTCAAAGTATGCCATGAACAAATCGGCATATATGGGTGCAAAAGGTTTGTATGTTTGAAATCTTTGTATTTTATGAAAATTGTTTTTAGTGTTTTGAAGATTCTGATGGAGAACGTTACAAGTTTGTGGTCTGAGATGACCAGTGTGCGGATACCTTGGGGGTGGTGCATATGGATGCTAGGTGGTTAAGACAAGGCATACCTCTCCACCTCTTGGAGCAAGAAATCTTGACAAAGCCTTAAATAACAAGGGGACAAAGGCTCAAAAATAGGGTCAAGTTTTAAATACTGTTCTTAAAAACTCAGAAAGTTGATAGAAAAACAGGTTTTGATTTAGCATGAAATTTCTGAAGGGTATGAAGTCTTAAACTCAAATGTATGTCATTATTTTCAGTCTTTAGTCTTTAATGACTTGCCAATAATTTGCCATAAAAACATAATTTTGTGAAAAATGGGCCAAAAATATGAGACAAAAATCTGGATATTCTGTACAAATCTGTACAGTTGAGAGGCATGACTGACCAGGTAAATTATATTCTGCTTTCTAGCAGGTTCCTTAACAGTCTGGTCCAGAGAATTTTTGTTAATAAAATCTAAGAAATGTTGAGCATATCCAGCAATGATGGTAAAGGTCTCTCCTGGTTAGTTAAAATCACATAGGATAACACTGTTTCTGCTTAAGGGGAGTTCCAGCAGGATATCTAGGAATGTTGTGTGATGTTCTGGAGACATAGAGGAGGCCCTGTAGCATGCTATGAACTGACAGGTATTTAACTTGATTTGTACCGCAATAAGCTCTGCTTGCAAGTCTCTAGGTATCTGCCTCGGGTTAATGTTGTATCTAATAAATATGAATGTTTCATCACAGTTTCCATCTGGTCTAAGTGAGTGAGATGAACAATACCCATGTATTGAGGGAGTGCTCTATGGGCAATTAATACAGGTTTCTATAAAAACACATACATGGATGTGCTCCTAATGCAGGAGGTCCAGCAATTTGTTGTTTAGACTTCTGGCATTAAGCAGTGCTATCCTGACACGATCCAGTCGTTGATTTGTTTTGCAAGTCAGGTTGGGAGGTTTACCAGTTGGAACTTTACTAAAAGGCACAAATGGGCTTGCAAAAGCTTTTTAAAGTATGTAGAAGCCTTGGAACAACAGGCGCAAACCATGTCTGGTGAAACATGAACAGTTGTCAAGCATCCTGTCCCATGCTGACACATACTGGACCCCCTTACAATGACACCAAGTGTTTAGCCAATTGCTAGCCAGTCATTATATCTTTGTACTCTGGCATCATTTTTGGAGATGGAAGGATTCCACCCAATACCAAGGTCTATCATGTATTTGTGACATGCAGGGCTCATTGCTGGGACTGCTTTTATTTGGTATTCACTTTTCTGACCTAAAAAATGAAAAACAAGATGCATGTCTAACCAAGTCATCAGATGACCACAAAATGGAAGTCATTGTCAAATCCCCCTCTTACATAAAGGCCATCTAGAAGGAAGTTACATTTATAAACACCTGGTGTTTTGAAAAGGGATTACATTACATACTAAAAAATGTAACATCATATTTGGAAGATAAATAGCCCCCTCAGCATATAGCATTGGCAGTACCTTACTTTATTATAAAAATGTAGTTAGAGACCAGGGAACCTGGGCTGCTGATTACTTCTCCTTTGATCACCATGCAGCAATGGTTGTAAAAAAACCCTTCTACCTGACACTGCAGATCACCAATGGAGTATCATCCAGATCAAAAGAGGTTATTGTCCCCTTGCATTCAGCTCTGATCAGGCCAATTACAGAATACAGTCACCCCTTTGGAATGTACTTCACCAGACATGTCAAACACTTTAACCCCCCCCCCCCCCGAGGTTCCTAACAAGGAGGATCACAGGCTTAAAATTCCTATGCTACCAGAAAAGATGAAAACTATTTTCCATCTTTTCTGTGTCTTATAGGTTCATCGGCTCATTGGAGATTCCTAGCCTAATGGTTTAAGGGCCCTTATTACCCAAGCCAATATAACCTGATTTTACTCGATATATGGTTCCTAGGGACAAGAGGATGTTATGTATTAGTGCCTGTGCATTGAATATCTTACAGAATGCCCTTGTCCATAAGGGACACAGGCACTACCTCGGGTGTGAATTTGTGACTCCCTATTCATTGATCCAAACTGCATTTGAAGAGGGCCAGGGAAGGGGTCTGCTTAATGTGAAGAGGAAGCCTTTTCCAAAGAAGGGCCAGTCTCTGAGACACATATCTGTCTCTCCAGCAAGTTTTGTTTGAGTTGCTAAGTTTAGATCCCTAGATTAGGTGACCTTCATTTTGTTTGACTTGCAGATGTGTAGCAGCTTCATCAGAGCTGGATTTGTGAGTCCCTTGTAGGTCAGGCATAGGTAACCCTTTAATAGTCAGTAAGAGACAGAGCAAAGGGATAAGGCTTTTAGTGCATCTACATAGTTCATGATTTTTACAATCTGTATTTTCTTTGTGAGGAACATCTGAGATCTCTCCAGCTGCTGTAAGTGCCTAGTCAGGTACATGTCAAATGACACACTGTACTCTATTATTGGTCTAATGAGGGCTGAGTATAAAGCAACTATAATTTCCTTGGATCTGGATACCATACCTTTACTTATAAGTTGTGCCACATAAAACGACTTCCTCACTACTTTGGACATGTGGCAGTCGAACTACTATCTATCTGTGTACATAGATCTCTCACCACTGTGTCTACTCTTAGAGGTGTGCTACTGATGTAATTTACAGGGGTATTTGACTTCCCAAAAGGCATGTAATGCATTTTTCACATTTAGTTTTAGGCCATTGTTCTCGCACCAATCATTTGTCTGATCTAGACCCTCCTGAAGGAGATGGAGGTTTCAGTGATTGCCCCCAGCATGTAGCCATTAGCAAACTTTTTCATCCAGAGGCCTTCCACATTAGTCTTGATTTCAGAGAAGTATATTTCAAACAGGAATGGTCCCAGCACTGAGTCTTGTGGCACACCACTAGTAAATGGCCTCTTGCTGGATCTGGATATACCCACTTTAACCACGTGTGCTGTCCATGAGCCAACTGGCTAGCCATTTGGTGACATAGGGATTTATGCCCAGTTTTGTGAGTTTATTTTTAATACCTGAGTGAGGAATTGTGTCAAATGCCTTGGCCAGGTCAAGGTAGTTGGTATGTACTGTTTCGCCATCATCCATGGTCTTAGTGACTTTCTCAATGAAATCCACCAGATTCAGTAGGCATGACCTGCTCTTGGGAGAGTGAAATTGGGTTGGGTCCAGTATTTGGGGGTTTTCTATGTCATTATTTATCAGGTCCATGATTATTCTTTCCATGGCCTTACATGTAAGACTAGTCAAACTTATGGGTCTGTAATTTCCTGGGTCAGTAGATGGTACCCCTTTATGCAGAGGGATGACTGTTGTTGTCCTCCACTCTATCAGGGAAAGTCATTCTGGAGGCTGTGGTTAAATAGGGGGTCCTAATCAGCCTGAAAATCCAGATTTGAGTTGTTTAAGAGGCAACCTGGTATATTGTCATGCCCCATTGAAGCCATGGTTTCAGCATTAGAAAACAAAGTGGCAACCTGTTCTTTGGTGATAATTGGCAGTAGAGTAGTGGAGGGGAACTGGGGGTGATTGGGAGGTGAAATCTGAGCTGAATTTGTTGGCCAGCAGAATTGCTATATCTTTTGATTCAGTATAGGTGATGTCATCTACAACTAATTCTGAACATTGTTGGGTGTTGCCCTTAAGATTGTGGACATAACAGAAAAATGTCTTATGGTTGTCCTTAGCTTTGGAGGCTATTTTACCTCAATGTCTGTTATCAGAGACTTGATTAGTTTCCTGATGTTCTTGTTTTGACTAAATTGGGACTTTTTGCTCTGTTGTGCACATTCCCGCTTACTTCACGACAGCATTTTCGTTCTTTTGTTGTACAATCTATTAATACCAGGGATCCACCAGGGTGGCTTGTTTTTCCGGTTTGATCTGGGTTTATATCAGCCTGGTACTGCCGTTTCTCTCCAGTTGTCTGCATGGTTGTAAGGGGCTTTTGTGTACACCTAGGTGCACAGGTTTCTGTATTTTCTTTATTTGGGGGAGCTTGGAAACTAGCTATGCCATCCCTTAATAGGAGGTAAATTACCTTAGAGAAGTTCTTAAAGTTTTGGGGTTGGGTGGGGGAATAGTTTTACCTTTATTTCAAGGAAGACCGCTTTGTGATCTGATCTTACCAGTGAGGACATCACATTAAGTGGATGGAGCACTCTCCCATATTTATGAGTACCAGATCTAGGATATTTGTTCTTCTAATGGGATTGCAGACTAGCTTCTCCAGGGCATTTGAATTTACAAAGTCAAGAAATCTTTGGGCCTGCATGTTAGTGGTCATGTAGACCTTCCAATTAATAGAGAGGTAGTTAAAATCACCCATGAGTATGGTATTGGGCTGGATGATGAGTGATTCTAATAACTTTAGGTGTGATGTATGGGTTTCCTGTTTCATGGTGGGGGACATGTAGCTAGCAAGAATATAGTAATGTATTTTTCCCATGGTTAGTTACACATAGAGTAGCTTAAGTATGTTATATTGTTTGACCAGCCTTGAGGTGAGCTTATTCTTTATGTGGATAAATACACCTCCACCTTATGCTCTTTCATGTTTAGTAGGTGGTCAGAATGCATGAAAGGCATTATAGCCCGCTGGAGTGCCTTCCATGGCTTTAAAACATGTTTCACTAACTGCAGAGATATCAGCATTCTCTGGGGTGTGGAGAGGTTCCAGGGAGTGCAGTTATATACTACTCACAGGAGACTTATTCCTTGCATTCCAAGCTATCAAGGATCCAGTAGTCCAGGATCACTTGTACCTTTACAAATCAAACGGTCTCACAAATACCAGAACAAGAGATCTAAATCTGCTTCAGCAGATCAATAAAAGAAGGCAGAGAGACAGATTCATTACTGAGCATTTCCCTCACCTCTAAAATAGACTCCACCTGCAGATAAAGCAGTGTGATACACTATATTCCTTCAAATGGGACCTAGATAATTGTATATTCATTCATAAATTCATTCTGGGCTTGAATGACCTACCTCAGTGATGGTGAACCTATCACAAATGTGTCAAAGGTGACACGCCCCACAACGTTTTGGGTGACACGCCAGCGATCACCAACACCCAAGGTACCAAAGACGATGCTTTTGCATTTGTTGCTCATGTGAAGTACACTGAATTATTTAGTGCTAGGAGATTTTGACATGCCAAACCCAAAAGGTTCACCATCACTGGCCTAGCCCTTCTTTTGAAAGGAGAGGTACAGTCTATGGTGAGAGTTGGCAAGGCGCAATGATTGCACATCCCAGTAGCCTTGAACTTCCTGTGATTCCTATAAATGCAATGAAAATGCATGTGTTTAGGAAAGCAGAGGCAAAGTCTGTATATTGGTACGATAAAAGTCATAATCATGACATGTGCAGATGATAATTAGCAGTGAAAAATAAGCTTTGGATAGTAACACAATAGATGGGAAAGTAAGGTGTGCAGTGATGTCTTTAAATAAAGATTGGTAAAGGTTTCAGCGATATGGTAAAAATTGGGAGGGTTCATTTCAGAATAACAGAATGTAAGCTGTTAGATGCTCATTTGGGACCAAGATGTTGTAAAAGCTCAACAGAATGAGATTTTACAAGAAATTAAAACTATAGCAGGGATGTGGAAGTCTTTTACTTTAATTTTTTTCTAGGGAAGTTCATTTAAGTCATGTATTCATTTTGTGAAAATTAGGATATTTTGGAGGTGGGTTCATGTTTTCTTCTAGTAAAAAGAGAGAGAGAGAGCTGTTGGAGATAGTGTTTGATGGGATGTGTGGTTCAAGACTGAACCCTGTTAAAAAGGGGGTTGTGTATAACAGGAGGGAGAGGGTTTGGTAAGGTGTGGTGAATGCAGTAGCCTACTTAGCTTCTTTACATTTGTTCAGGATTACAAAGGATATGATGTATAAGAAAGAGTGTATTGGGGAAATATTATTGGCCAGGTATGGTGTTTTTTTATTTGATGGGGTATGAAGTAAGAAAAGAAAGAAGGTACATAGTGAAGTAGAACTGGGGAAATTCTATAACAATGTATTAAAAGGTAAAATGAATAATGGTATGAAGACGTTATACTTAATTAGTATTATACATTATTACTATGTAGTGCATGGAGTGTTGCAATTATAGGCACAGTGGCAGAAGTTAAAACTGCTTTAAAAGCTTTTACATACTTCACTCTGCCTCACTTTCAGGTAGCCGAGTGGATTTTCCTGGTAATCAAACTGGAAATAAATAAATAAATAATAGTTACATAGTTCCTCAGAGGGACACTTTGCTTCTGCCAAATGCCTGAGTGGAAGTTCTAGGTCTTTGACAGCTTTGAAAACTACTTCTATACTTTTTTCCTGTAACTTGTAGTACATGGAGCAGATAAAGCTCCAAGCACTAAAAGAATTATGACCATGTCTCTCCATTCATGATGGCTTTGCCCCCCCACATCCCACTAACTAAATACACCAACTCCGAGATCGCTCTACAGTGGGGAAAGTGGCAACATCCACACAATGGCCAAGGGAATTCTTTCCCTGCATTAAATCGTCCGTTCACAGTTTTTTGCTTTCGCTATTACCAGATTGATATTTAGGTATGTTCTAACCTAAACGTTCGATCAGGTAATAGGAACCCGTGTTCTCAACATAGATATCAAGATTCACCTCTTGACCTTTGATTTGTTTTGACATCAAGGTGACTTTCTTGACATTCATGACTCAAAAACATAGTAAGCTGGTTATGATCAGTAACTTGATTGTAATACTTTGGGTGGTATTCATAGTCATTATGCAAACGTGTAAAGGCTGTCCGTGCTATCTGCACATTTCTGTGGCAAAGGTGCAACTCGTCGAGGCCATTTAAGCTAGCTTACAAAGACCATGAATAAGCTTAAGCAGATGAAGTCATAAGAAATTGCAAATGAGAAATGATATAAAATGGCATATGATATTGAGGCCTTTTCCCACCTACTTGTGATTCAGAATCAAAGTTTCATGCTTTTGCATGCTGTCTGCAGATTTTTTATAAAAGGTGGAATTGTGCCTATTCTGTCAACTTTGCAATCCGTAATGATGCTGTCACTTGCTGCTAACCTAGCTGTTTCCCAGTGTGACCTACTTGTCATGGCTGAGCCAAAACCATTTGTGCTCAGTAGTGGTCACTGGTCAAGAAAATGTAGAGACAGACAGACAATAAGTCACCATAATTTTGATGATCAGGGGAGATTTGATAGGTTCAGAGTGGACAGGGATATTGTAAGGGTCTTACTGAGTCTGTATAGCCCCTTCCTATCCCTGTGGATATAGAAGCATGTATAGCACTCAATATACTTGGTACAAAGATCAATTTAGAGACAGACTGGGGAACTGTTGAGTTTCTTACAAGTTTCTGCCTCAAGGATGCTTTTGCAGTTCCTGGGTGTACACAAACTGGTAAAAGGAAACTAAATAAGCAAAAATGCTTCAGTGGTACTGAGATATGGAAAAAAAGCCGATTAATCCATGGTCCTCCTCTTGGATGAGGTTCCATTGGTTATATCACAGTAAATTTAAAACCATAACCAGGCCATTCATTACAGTGTCTTGCCAAGGCATTGGTGTCTTTCTAAAATTGGTGTCTTTCTAAAATAGCTTGGAAGTATCTTGCTTTGAATCTTTCCTTAATAAGTGCGATGTTTTGAAAAACATGTTTTTAAAAAGGGAATACCCAATTGATTTGGTGAATAACTTGATGCTAGAAGTGATTAATAAAAGAGAAAGGGGCCTTTTCCAAGCTATTTTAAAAGTTGATGTCACACAATATATCAATGATTTGATTAGTGATACTGGAAATTATACCATTTGTAATGTGACGTCAAATAACAATAAAATTATGTTATTAAACAAACCAGCATCAACAGATGTTAATTATAGATCTGCCTTTATCACCACTTATAATTTAGCAAGCAAAGATATCTTGAGAACCTTGGAGAAGAATTGGATTATTCTATCCTCGTGTAATGAGGTTAGACAATGTATAAGTGAAAGACCTATTGTAGTGTATAGAAAAGGCCAGTCCCTGAAAAACATTTTTGAGGTCATGGTTTTAAATTTACTGTGATAGAACCAATGGAACCTCATCCAAGAGGAGAACCATGGACACTATATTTGGAAAGGAATGAAACCCTATGACAATTGAGAATGAATGCCACTCAATGGTCAGGCCTGAATGATTCTATTTCACTCACTTGCTTTTTGAAACTGAAAGCCCTGGATAGATACCCTGTTTATACTTAGTGAACCTCACAATGTGAGAATAAGTATTTTATTCACTATTTAGTTTTTATTAGTGCATACTATTTATACATCATTCTTATTTATAGCATAGGCAGATGTAAAAAGTCTTAATTTCTTTCTTTTAAAGCTTTTATATGTATGGTTACCATATTATAGTTATGCTTTTATATGTGGTTTTAAAGTGTAATTTTATATATCAATTTTATAGCATGTTTTGTGAACAGTGTTATGTTCCACATAATACACATTTCATATTTCATATTTAATATGTCAGATTTCATATTGTATATTTATTTTATGTGCATTCTGACCCTCATTTGTACACATAAATATCATGTATTATACACATTTAACTTTATGCATTTTTACCTTGGATTAAGTGTAATCTAATGAATATTTATATATTTTAAATTTTTAAAAATGTATAGTTATCTGGTATAAATGCAAGATTGTTAATGTTAACACAATATAGCAGTATGAGCTTTATGCAAGCATTATATTTTAAATGTGACTGTTTGGTTAATACACCTTTAAATAATGTACTATATGCATTTCGAACTCTAAGCAGTAATGAATGTGATTGGTTTACATTTCTTTGACTAATTAATTCTATGACATAAAGGTGTTGCTTTTTGGGCATGCTGTATCTTGATAAAGTTTCCTAACTGAGGAGACGAAAGCGCTTGATTTTTTTGCTCTGTGGCTCAATAAATTTGTTTTATACTTACTAGATTCATCAGCTTTTTTTCCATATCTCAGTACCACCAAAGTATTTTGGCTTATTTAGTTCCTGGGTGTACTCGTTTCATGTGGGGATCAGTACACCTATCAGTGCATATATCATGGTGTTACCTCAGGACTGAGCCAGGATTATGTGCGTCTTTTGTGTGGTGGCATGTTTCTTTAAGGTACTCAGTATGAGTATGGTCAGTACGATAGATTGCACCCATGTTGCAATTTGAGCCACATCTGATCCACAGAGGAGCAGTACCAGAATAGATGTGGCTAAAATTCCACCAGTTGCCAGGTAGTGTGTGACAAATGGAGATGCAACACCGTCTTTGTCCAGCATCATGGCAGTGCATGTGATTGCCATATCTGGCACACTAGCTCACTCTACTGCCTTTTCCTGCATGGTAGGATGCCCAGATTGTTAAGTGGAAAAATATTTTCTTCCTATTTTATTTAAGTAGTTATCCATGGTAAATGTATTGCTGAATACTAAACTACTTTTTTTTTGTCCCCCCCCCCCCCCCATCTCTCTCTCTCTCTTTTTTTCTTTCAGGTGACGCTGGATATTTACTGGGACCATGGCTCATGACACCTGTTAAAAATCCAAGTGTAGTTGCTGAAGAGAACTACAACACAGCTCTGTCCAAGACATGCACTATCATTCAGAGGACCTTTAGCCTCTTGAAGATTAATTTTAGGTGCCTGGATGAGTCTGGGGGCATCTTTCAGTATGACCCACCTACTGTGTGCAGGATGTTTACTGCATGTTCCATGTTTCCATATTGCATGTTGCACAACATGATCATATGCTGGTCAGGTGATGAAGTGACACAGGCTGTCACTGCAGCTCCCAGTTCCAGTCTGACTATGACTAATGCTGACCAGCTGGCAGCAGTAGTAAGGGACCCTGTGGATCAGGCTTGTGAACACCACATGGCTGTGTACATAAAAAGGAGACATCTAATCCAGAACTATGGACCATGGCATTCAGCTTAGTGTTTCCTTTCTTGTAAAAAACACATAGACTATAATTGATGCATGCAGTGGTATATGTGGCTATGCTGTGTGGTGCATGGTCTGCTGTCACTGTTCCTCTGACATCAACTTTAAATAATAGATATTTTTTAATTTTAGAACACGTATTCGTATTATTGTTTGTAAGTGATGCTTGAGTGATCCTGTTCAGTGATGCTGTAAGTTATCATATAAGGAAGAATCACATTTTAACTGTTTTGCACAACACATTCTAGTGAGGTGGTGTACTTAAGTATGCACAAACTGAATGTCCTGAAGTGTTTAAATTTGCAAAAAGTGTTACTTCAGTATTTAACATGAGTCCATACTTTACAAATGAATGAAACCAGATGCAGAATTGCACCTCATGCAGTTCCACATAAGTATATCTTGTACTGTAAGAAGTCACTCTAACAGTCATGAGCTGGTAAAACATGTTTTAGGATTTCCTCACCTTGAGTTGCAGGTGGGTTGAACCCTGGATCCACAGGCTTCATATACCTTGCTTGGAGGACAGTTGATTACTATTTGAAGAAAATCAGAAATCTGAGTTAGCAAATTAATTAATTTGCAGGCATACATTAGTTTTCTGATGGATTGTGGATTGTTTTAACACAATAACATAACTGATAACTGGTGTACCTGGTCTTTTATAAGTAATCAGACAGGAAGACCCATTGCAAAATATGTGTATTTAAATGATGGAACTTTAAATGCTAACATACTTTTCCTTTATTTTTCTACAGAGCTGCAAAAGATTCACACATATACTTCTACAATAAACTTTCTAAGCAAACACATCACTACAATTACTTTTTGGAAATTTTATTGCAGCATTTAGATTGCATAATTCACAACTCATCACTGGATTACAAAGCTGTGGTGCAAAAGCATAACATCGCATTCACTTTTTGATTCTATAGGTTGCCATTATATTGCATGCTATATACCTATGTTATCTGTCACAAAAACGCCATAATATAACCTGAAAATTGTACATTGCACTCACAGTCTTACATCTTCCCTTTATATGTCACATTAAAAAGTATGCATACTTCCACATGTTGCCCCTATACACTTAGTAACAGCATACAGTGCTTTAGGTGTTGTCCCTTACAGCTGTAGAAATAGATGTTTTAGATTAGCAATGTTATCTCTAAATATATAGGTTCCTAGGAGATTACTAGATTAACTGTTCAAGAGCTCTTACATGCCTAGCTAGTTTTACCCAGATTTTACCCAATTTTCTATCCCTAGGGGAAAGATAACAAGGGTCAGCAAGTGGGGTTTTGACCATTTTTACAGACTGCCTCTGCCCATAAGGGACATGAGTGAATTTATGATTTTCCATACATTGGTCCAGATTGT
>NC_056751.1:626487546-626582546 GCF_019279795.1 Protopterus annectens | reverse complement strand
CGGGGTAAACCTACGATCTCCCATCCACTCATCAAGATTCCTCTTGAAGAGAGTCAATGAGGGACTCTGCCTAACCTGGACTGGGATTTTATTCCAGAGTGAAGGGAGCCTCTGGGTTATGAATCTGTCCCTCCAGCATGTCCTATTTATTTCAGTGCTGAGGTTCAAGTCTCGAGCGTAGCTCGATGGGATTTGATTTTCTGAGGTGCAGCATGTCCATTAATTCCGGTTGGACATGGCTTTATACGCCAGGCACAGATCTCCTCTGAACAGGTGGTATGCCACTGAGTAGAGCTGGAGTTTCTTTAACCGGCAGCATATGGCATCTGTTTGAGCCCTTGATCCTCTTGGTGAGGTACTTTTGGGGTCTTTCCAGTTGCTGCAGGTGTCTGGTAAGGTACATCCCAAAAGGCATTGTACTCAATTATGGGCCTGATGAGGGATGAGTAAAGAGGCACGATGACCTCCCCTGATCTAGATGTGAATCCCTTCATGATTAGGTGGGCTATATAAAATGTTTTTCTAACCACTTTGGCCACGTGGTTGTCAAATGAGAGATTGCTATCAACTTGGGTCCCCAGGTCCCTAATTACTTCTTCTGTACTTAATGGATTTCCACCTATGTGGTAATTTGTGGGCACTTTGTTTTTGCCAAAGGGGATGACTATACACTTTTTGGCATTTAGCTTGAGGCCATGGCTCTGGCACCAGTTGTCTGTTTCTATGAGGCCCTTTTGGAGGATGCTTGTGTCAAGGAGGACAAATTACAATGGTTTGATCATATGCACATGAAAGAAGAAGGCAGTTTGGTAAAGCAAACATCAGAGACACAGAAAAGGCAGGAGGAGATGAGGGAGAGTGCTTATCCAAGAGCTGGATGGATTCCATTAGAGAATACCAGTTGCAGGCATTCATGTGTGTCAAAGAGAGTGGCAGAGTGGCTCTGAGCCAAGTGAGGTGGTGACAGTTGATGCAAAATCCCACTCCCTATAAAGTAGGAAAATGGGGTTGATGATGACAATGATGGGGTTTTAAATGGGACAATGTTCACTTTTTGGTAGCTTGAAGGGAGAAAAGCTCCACAAGTTATGTATTAAGACAAAACACAGGGGAATAAAACCCCAAAGGCCTCAAAAAATGAATAATAA
The DNA here is from genome assembly GCF_019279795.1 of Protopterus annectens. Lineage (NCBI taxonomy): Eukaryota > Metazoa > Chordata > Ceratodontiformes > Protopteridae > Protopterus > Protopterus annectens. The sequence goes on along the minus strand of NC_056751.1, from coordinate 626,581,398 downwards.
AAGCATCAGTCACTATAAGCATAACCGTGCTGTATGAAATTTTGCTGCAGCAAAGATATACAATAGTTTATTCCTAAGGTTAGTTCAGATATGCAATAGAACCTGCAGAAAGTAGTTATTTATTTTCAGGGAATACTATACATTCAAGGTATGCCTGTGAAGTGTATAGTTTTTATAACCTTTCACAGTAGTTTCAGAAGGTATCTAGTGCAGACATAACTGAAATGTTTTGCTAGATTGTGTCAGTGATGTGTTATTTCATAATAAAGTGTGTGACTCTCTGAAGCAAAACAAGGATAACATGGGGCAGGCTAAGGAGTACAGGTTAGTAAGTTAGTTAGGCTGTGAAACATGGGACAGGCTAAGAAGTGCAGGTTAGTAGGTTAGTTAGGCTGTGAAGCATGGGACAGGCTATGAAATGCAGGTTAGTAGGTTAGTTAGGCTGTGTGACATGGGGCAAGCTAAGGAGTACAGGTTAGTAGGTTAGCTTTTATGACATGGGACAGGCTAAGGAGTACAGGTTAGTAAGTTAGTTAAGCTGTGTGACATGGGGCAGGCTAAGAAGTTCAGGTTAATAGGTTAGTTAGGCTGTGTGACATGGGACAGGCTAAGGAGTACAGGTTATTAAGTACATCAATAATGAGAGAGACTATACTGTATGTGAGAAGATTTCCTGTCTGTGTTCATAACATACTTTGACATTCTAGTGCATAGGCCACTGGAAGGCATTTAATATTTACAGATGCGTACTTATTCTTCCAGTTTACCCCTGTCAAACCCCCTGTTATAGCAACAAGGAATGTTTCCAACTTTTCAGTTACCTTTGTCACTACTACAGATTACACCATTCTTCATTATGTTATGCTCTGATCAGTTTATTATAACCTGCTAAATGCTTTAAATGAAAATGTAGTGAATAATACAAGCAGTACAGACAATATGCTAATGTTGGCACTATAAGGTTACTGGTAAAGCTACGCTGAATGGTACAAAGTGACTTAAATGGCAGAGAAGGTAACATGATGCTCTCCTGTACCTCCACCCACAGCTGCACAAATCTTCAGCATCCTCAGACACAAGAAAACTGGAACTCTCGAAGGCCATGCTTTACACGTCATGGATTTGAAAGGATGGCTATGTGCCTCCCCTTATAGTTTGCACCCACAGCTGCACAAATCTTCAGCATCCTGAGATACAAGAAAACTGGGACTCTGGGAGGCCATGCTTTACACATCATGGATTTGAAAGGATGGCTATGTGTCTCCCCTTATACTTTGCACCCACACCTGCACAAATCTTCAGCATCCTGAGATACAAGAAAACTGGGACTCTGGGAGGCCATGCTTTACACGTTGTGGATTTGAAAGGATGGTTATGTGCCTCCCATTCTAGTCTGCACCCACAGCTGCACAAATCTTGAGCATCCTGAGATACAAGAAAACTGGGACTCTGGGAGGCCTTGCTTTACACGTTGTGGATTTGAAAGTGTGGTTATGTGCCTCCCATTCTAGTCTGCACCCACAGCTACGCAAATCTTCAGCATCCTCAGACACAAGAAAACTGGGTCTCTGGAAGGCCATGCTTTACACTTTGTGGATTTGAAAGGGTGGTTATGTGCCTTCCCTTGTAGTCTGCAGTGTAAAGAATGATGCTTAAATCAATCCTTCCTGCTTTTCCTCATTGCAGATGACATGCAATTTGGGTGCGGATTTATGTCACAAGCACATGATATGTTCCTCATGTCCTTGTACAAAGGTGCAGATATTGCTGGACTGATTTCTTCGATTTTGTGATTGTGGCTTGTTAGTTCTTTACAGAGTTGTGTAAGATCATGAAATCTGTTTATCTATCATTTGCATAGTTAAGTATACATAAAGAGGAAGCTCACCGTGATTGTTTGAGACACAGTAACACAACAAATTCACAAGGCAAAAAATATTATCGTTCCAATATTCCCTTCCACTCCATACTAGAAATACAACACCCTTCTACCTTTCAAACAACTAAGGTTTATTTACATAAACATATACAGCCCGTCTTTTGTTCATGCAATTAGTTAATTAGAAAGTCTCACAACTGAATTTCCCTTTACATTTTCGTGAACCATTTCAGTTCTTAACTCAACATCTGTCGATTGCCATTTTGGCACATCCTTGTCAGACTTTTATTAGCCCTTAGCCAAAGACAGAATACCTCCACTGTAGCAAGACAACTGAAGCCCCTACAATGTCTGATCTTCATTTCCCAGGGGAGATTATGCAGTATGCCTCCCCAAACCCAGGGTTATTCTTGTTTAAGTCTGTGTTGTTTGCCTTCCAGTTTTTTAATCAATTATTCTCTGCCCCTACAAAGCAGCTTCTTTCACCTATATTTGGCATACTTCATTTTTTGTTTTTATAAATACAGAGTCCGCTTAGAGGTTTAATAGGTATTAGTTAGGATCCAGTAATAAACACATTCACAAGCCACAAAATATAATTATCGACAAATAGCCGGTGTACTTACAGCATGTCCCATTAGTATGCCTTCTCCAGTCAATGCAAATACCCTCTTGGAGACACATTGTAGCATAGTTTTGTAAACTGGAACAGTCCACAGAGGAATTTAACACGTGGCAATGATCGAAATGGCAGGCTTCATAGAATGCATTGGGAGGAATTATGTTGTGGCACTCTGCAAAGAGACTAAGCATAAAACAGCTCTGTAAGAATTTTGGATTTGGACTTTCTGACTTTATAACTGACAATGAAATTAAACTTATGTTTTTTTCTTGAATATGTAAAGGCTATCGGGAACTGAGGATAGATTTTGGAATCTTTATACTTGAAAGTTCACTTACTTTTGAGTTATTAACAAATATGACAGCAATTCATTTTTGAGAGTCAGTTTTACATATCTCAGTATAAATGCTGTGCCTCCATAGTTTTGCAGAAGATTCATTATGTAAAATAAAATAGTATTCCATTACTAGAGTTCATAGTATAGCACAGTATTCATAATGCAGTACAAATAACTTTAACTTGTTTGTGTACTCCTTCTGTAAGAAGTAAGTTTAGCCCACCTTGCACTGATTAATCCTACAACTATGTTTGTTTATTTGATTGCATTACTGTTTTCTTAATGTAAATTACTGTGTAACCAGCTTCTTATAATGTATCCTTTTTCATCTGGTTGTAAACCCTGGGCTGATCCCGAAAATGGTCCAGTTGGATCAGTGATCTACCTGACTCAAGAAATGTATAAATACACACACACACGACAAGCAAACAAATAAAATAAAATAAATAAATAGGTTTTGAACTCTAAATAATATGAAATCTGCAATTTTTTAGATGCTATTCTGTATGAAAGGATTGCATTTCTGCCAGGAACTCTCATATGACTAAACAAGGTTTAATAAATAACTGAATATGTCATGATTCAACAAAATGATAAATTATGTAGCTTGCTCTGTTTTGTCAGAGGTACTTTAAAATGAGTGTATTGTGCACAGACTTATATGCAATAAGCAAAATATAGAAATATAGAAGCACATTCAGAACCAATAGCTAATGAGATAATATATTACTAACAAAGCAATCCGTAAAGTAACTAGTCAGTTTAGTGTATACACACATACACATTCTGTGTGTGTGTGTGTGTGTGTGTGTGTGTGTGTGTGTGTGTGTGTGTGTGTGTGTGTGCATGTGTGTGTGTTTATACACGTGCATGCATGTGTTTGTATGCATTCGTGTGTGTTTATACATGTGCATGTGCATGCATTTGTGTGCATGTGTGTGTGTGTGTGTGTGTGTGTGTGTGTGTGTGTGTGTGTGTGTGTGTGTGTGTGCACTTGTGTGTGTGTGTGTGTGTGTGTGTGTGTGTGTGTGTGTGTGTGTGTGTGTGTGTATATATAAATATATATATATATATATATATATATATATACACATGTACATCTGCATGTATGTGTCTGTGTGCATTTGTGTGTGTGCTGCTTTAAAAGAAAATCTCTTATAATACAGAAATATCCATTATTAAAAGTCTTATTGCATCACTCAGTTAATAGCAGTACCTGGACCTTTCTGCATGTGCAGTCCTTTGTATCTATAAATGTTGCTCTGTAAGACTTTCACAGAGACGTTGTTTTGAAAATTATGGACCTTCATAGGAGCAAGTACATTTCTGCATTTTTAGACAAGCCAGCTGCCTCGCATACGCATTGAATGGAAGGGGAACAATGCTTTCTCATTTTTGTCTAAATCAATGCCATTCAGCATTATTTTACTTTGCAGTCTTTACAGAACTGAACTGATGAAACCACTTTTGCTTGTATATATCTTCACCTGCTCGGATAACTGTACTTGTCCATGGCTTTCACTCACTTACTAATACATAATGAAAACTGTGGCTGATATTCACAGTTTCTATTCACGGTACAAACCTAGTATTAATGTGGCTGACAACTTCATCACCACTGTGACTAATGTAGAGTTCAGAAACCAATGCACGAAGCTGGTAATTACTGTCTGTGTAAATTAAATAAGTGTTACATTGTGCAGCTGTACTGTATAGCATTCCTTTTATGTTCATGCTGCACTGAACAATGATTTTCCTATAAAGTGCTGGCAGGTAAATAAAATTAAATGGTACTGTTTACCCTACAGTTATACAGCAATGTGGGCATATGCATGGGTTGAAGTACACATTGCACACAACATGCAGCATGTCTGCCCTACATCAGAATAATTGTGTAAGTACTCCAGGAAGCAGATGTTTATAATGCAATATGGCATGTATAACTTCAGTGTGTGTGAGATATACATCACTGCACTGCTATAAGGGCTTGGGAAGGTGGAGCTTTTAATGCAAAGAGTGCATAGCATTGAAGCACATGACACATGCATCATAATGCTATTGGAAGGACTTAGGGAAGGGGGGTTGAGTACAGAGGGAATGCTGCACTGCAATATGCATGGCTTGGCATCAATATCACTCTCTATATACTTGGGGGGGGGTCAAAATGCACAAGGTGCACAACATGGAAGCCTATGACATGTAGAGGGCTTGGGGAAGGGGAGCTTGTACTAAGGAGGGAGTGCAGCACTACAACATATGTGCCTCACATCAATATCAATATGTATATACTTGGGGGGGGGGTCATAATACATAGGATGCACAACACTGGAGCCCAGGGCACATACGTCGTCATACTGTGCAAGTCTTGGGGAAGGGGGGATTCATAATACAGACAAAGTGCAGCAGAGTGCATCTTGTGTGGTTGTATCAGTGTCACTCTGTAATTACTCAGAGCTGAGGAGTTCACAGTCTATATCAATGGTGCCCATAACACATGGAGCTTTTCTACCTGGGCATTCACTGAAAAAGGGGAGTTTTTGCCTAATCAGATTTTCCTGGTAAACAAAGGCAAAATAAATAAATAATAAATAAACATGCATCATCATGTTAATATAAGGGCTTCATGACATGGAGAAACATAACTGTTAATACAGACAGAGCACAGCATTGCAGTCTGTATGCCACACTTTGTTACAGTGCTGTAAGTAAATGAGGTGGATGTACTTTGTACAGTGAATGTACCTCACTGCACTCTCTATGCCTTATATGAATATAGCACTATAAGTCATTGGAGATCACAACATAAGTTGAGGTATGGGTATGTGACATAGTAGGGTGGGCAGCATGCATTGTAGGAGCACAAAAGGTGCTGTATGAGGTACACAATTATGCTAAAGGTGCAAAGGAAGACATCACTGTGTACCCTGCTCACAAACAGTGCACAGAATGGTGATAGGGAGTACACATTTGTGTTGACAGTGCACACCATGGCTATACTGTGCAGTGTCCTTTGAAACAGTACATATAATGTAGTGGGATTTATACCTTTACACTGAGGAGACAGCACACTACATTGTCAACATGTATAGTGTACACAAGACTGTGGATTGCTGTTAAAATTACATTTATGGCACTGCACACAAGCACTGCTCACTATCCTTGTGAACAGTGCCCAGACTAAAGATTTTATCTTTATGCTGGCATAGCAGCAGTGTACATCCCACATCACCATCATGGAACCTCCATGTTTACATAACTTTACATGTGAGAATAGAGCTTTACAAGATAACATGCAGAGAAGGACCATATACATTATGCACCATTACTGGTAAGCTGGTATGTAAAAATGTCAAATGCAATTCAAAAAATGTTCTGAAGTGAGGTGTATTCAATACATATTCTTGTGTACTAGCCTTCATCTGCATCTTATCTATGTGTGTGGAAATATATATATATTTCCACCAAATAAACAACCTGCACCAGAAATCCTTTAATTTGAGGAAGGAACAAAAACAATAGTGGACAGTTTTTTCACCTAAAATATTTTTTCAATGCCACCTGGTAACACTTTCAATTACTAATTTAAATATCAAAGTTCTGTGATGTATCTAGTCACATGCCATATACACTTAACTACAATTCATAAACAAAAACTGACCTATGACACTCTGTATTCCACATATGTATAGAACTATTCTGATATTACAAAACTTTTTGGCAGTGACAAATACATTTAAATATTCCATCTCAAACCATTTTGTAAAGTCATTTACATATGGGAGACTAACTTCAACTACTCTTCTATATAAACATTACACTATTGAAAATGTGTGTGTGTGTGTGTGTGTGTGTGTGTGTGTGTGTGTGTGTGTGTGTGTGTGTGTGTGCACATGCTCACACATATATTTATATATTTGTATATGTGTGTAGTACATCTGTGTCTTCACTGTATGATTTATCATTGCTTTCTTGATAGCTATTGTTTTACATGGAACATCTGGAGATCCATTTTGTTTCAATCCTCTTAATTCATTTGTTCTCCACTTTTGAAGTCATACTTCTTTATTACCGACATTCAATGAAAAACTGCTAGTTTGAAGTGTTTTTTTTCAGAATATATCTGAATGCATTAATGACTTCATTTTGGCATTATCTCTTAATATTTTCAAATTAAAAAACAACTTATAATTACTATTGTTATCCTTTTATGGATCATAGATTTTAGAATCCTACCTGCTGACAATAAGTTTACAGAGTGGAGAAGGTGGACAAGGTGCCATAGTAGAAGCAGATGTCGATTTATTTGTCTGTGTTACTGGAGTTGGTGGTCGTACTGTGGAGGGTGTTGGAGTTGGTGGTCCACAGTATGGCTTGCTTTTGTCAAAGACTGCCCAGTAGTCTGCCATGACCGAACATGAAGATGCAGTCTTTCCACCTGGTAAACGGCAGTCTTCCATTGCATTGTTTGTACAAGTACCTTAACAGGAAGATTGAAACTAGATTAATCTTCAACATTACTTTGTTTTTCTATTTACCTGTAGATCAGGTGTACATTCATATCAGCTCTTATCAGTGTGATAAATTTGTTTTCAGAAGAATTTCTGTACAAGCTACAAGTGCCCTAGGAGCTACAAATGTGGATTAGGCCTGTTTACTAAGTAGGCATACTTTCAGTAATCATGATATAAACTATTTGTTTACTATTAAACAGGGCATGTGCATGCTGGATGTGTTCATGAAAAGCTACAATGAACATTTCGAAAATCTGTGGACACAGAACAGCACAGCAATGTGGACATTTCTACATCCAACGGAGCAGGATAGAATAACAGTAGATTTAGAAACAAGGGTATTACAGTGCATGATCATGTCTGGAGCACAGCCAAAGGGATACAGAGGGAGTACCTTAAATACTGCAGTGCATATGTGTCAGAAGGTTTGGGGACATGCTAATACCAGGTCATCCCACAGATCAGGCTGCAGGGCATAATGGACCCTGTACAGGAGTGGGACAACTTGACCAACTGTCAGTGCTGTGTCACTATTGTAAACATTATATTTTACAAACGTGTTCAAAAAATCCAACAATACTTAAAACTTGAAAAACAAACAAAAACGGAAACAAGCGGAAACAAGCTGGTAAAAAACGGCACGGACAATTTATTAAATGTGAGCGCTTTCAGCCAAGCAGGTGCTCAGCCTTCATCAGACAAGATGTTTTCGTTTTTGTTTGTTTTTCTTTATATTTTACAACACTACAGATTTCACCAGGGGGTGTAGCACATCATGAAATATCTCATGCACAAAATCTGATTTCTGACTGTGAATACAATGCTCATTTGAGTTGCTCATCCCTTCCGTTGCATTGGTTGCTGATAGCTTGGATAAAGGGGATTGTTTTTACATAAAATGTAACAAATCTGACTTTACAGGTCATATAATTAGCAGTATGAGTCAAAAAATAAAATTAATCATTTTCTGTGAGTTTCTAATGACTCCTTTTCTCTCTCACACACACACACACACACACACACACACACACACACACACACACACACACACACACACACACACACACACACACAATTTTCTTTACAATCCTAGTGTTTTGCTATTAACTGAATATTATCTCTAAGCTTTGCAGTAGTATAAAAATGACCAAAGTCATCCAGTGTAATTTTAACTGTGCATTCCACTGACTAAACACCACTTTGATATACATATGCTCATAGTGCAACTGTCCCTTGCCGTCTGCTGCAGTTTTGTGTGTGTGTGTGTGTGTGTGTGTGTGTGTGTGTGTGTGTGTGTGTGTGTGTGTGTGTGTGTGTGTGTATAAAGAAAGAAAGACAGAACTACTCTCACCAGAGACCACAAGAGGCGAAGGGAATATGGCATGGGTACTCACAATCATATCATGGATATGTAAAGATATTATTTTGACTATCCTGACAAGGAAAGACAGCAAAGGGAGAAGAGATCAGGAGGTAGATTGTACACGGTAATCACTCCCTGAATCCTTGAAAATATGTCTTCACAGGGAAGACAGAGAAGACCAGAATGTGTGGTGGAGATAGACACCATGGAGGCATTCAAGAGGGTATGGGAAATATAGAGAAGGTGAATGGGAGAAGAACAGGATAGAATAAAAGGGGGTGTGTATAATGGTTAAGGTGTTTACCTCACAGTCAAAACTTACAGGTTTTGATTCTTACCTTTGAAAGGGAAATTGGATAAATTAAAAATGGCCCACAAAATCAGCTAGCCTAGTACTTCCGTATGAACCCAAGAAAAGAGGTACAGTGTTAAATGCAAAAATGACAGACTAAACAGCCTTCTACCATCAAACACATGTAATGCACTGTTAGATAACATGTACAATAGTTCTGTCTTCCTCATATTTTTATGAGTCATTGTGGCAAAATCTTACTGATCAGTAACACATTACATCATAATAACTAAATAAATCCCATAATGATATTTTATAAGGATTTTATGAAAGTCATCATAACTAAATTCTAAAGCATATAATGCCCATTTCTGACTATTGCATATATATAGACCAAAGTATTTGACCATTGCTATTACAGCATTTCATGTTGTTTTACAATAAGATACTTGTATGTATGTATTTATTTATTTAATTATGTTTTGTTAACGGGATTCAACCAGATGAGCAAAGTCTATTTTTAGAGGGTACAAAAAAGAAGAAAATCCTCCAAAAAGTATTACATAAAAAACATTTACACACAGAGACTAAGGAAAGCCAATATACAATAATAACACGTCATAAAATTGCAAATCACAGTCAAAAAACAATGCACATCAGTTTCAAGTTATTTATTTATTTATTTGGTCAGTTGTTTGCTCATTACATTTATGTTTGCATTTGGAAAGGAAGAGATAATTGTAAGTTTGACATAAGAAAGATTAGAAAGACAGAAATGAGAAAATGAGAAGCATGTAACGGGAAATGCAAGGATATGTAGATGACTAAAACTTCTTTGTATCTGACATTCTAGAAATAAGAAAATAATTATTTCTCATTGTTTATTTTCTCAAACTTTGTATAAAATTCTTATCTCAGTAGTGCGTCATAACACCAGACTCTTACAACTTTTGTTATCAGATTATGAATGGTATTATCAAAATACAAATCACCTGCTAACCAGAGACAGAAGCAAAATAATTTGTTGTCTCCTTTTCAAAAAGGAAATATGGAAGGCAGTTTTAGGAAGGATCAGCAGTAGAGGAAAAAGCAAGTTGCCACATGTAAGTTTTTCTGTAGGTACAAAGAGATTACAAGCTAAGAGTATGTATACCACACTTTAACAGCAAATAGGTACATTGTGTTTTGTGACCAATATGGAAAAGGGTTAAAAATCATTCAGAAAGACAGAAATAAATGGTAAATAATGACATAACTGAAGGCCATGCGCATACATACATGCAAGAATGATTTCAGAGAATGGCAGTACAGTTGTGGGACCTGTATACTGGAAGCCATATATGTTGAGAATAAAATGCCTTTCTACATATACATTTAAATAAAGGATACAGGGCAACATGTTAAAATGCTTAAATATCTCAAAAGAGTTAACAGTCTGGTAGGGTATTTAAAAAAATAAATAAGTGAGGTGAGGCAGGAGAAGAAGTTAGAATAAGAGCACAGTCTGAAGATTAAAAAAGGGGTGGCTCTAGTTAAATGAAGGAAACTACTTGGAAAGGTATTGATGAGTAAAAGATAGACAAAAATCAAGGTGGACAAAAATATAATATAATAATGTATTGGACAAGCTAGTACCACAGCCCTAGAGGGATAAAGCCTTGAGTATGCAGATGTGAGACATTGATAAGCATGGGCACCTTCTGTAGCTGGCATGGAGAAGAGGGGAATAAGAAGGTTTAGCCTGGTTATCTATGTTTGGGGGAGAGGTGGGGTCATGTATTTGGGGCAGAGTGTTCCCTGTGTAGACTGGAGATCATATAACCACATAGCGGTGCTTGTCTACAAGAGTGGATGGGGCCACTTTGCATTCCAGCCTCTTTGATGCTGATTTGCATGAGTAGTGGGACAGGTTCATATATATATATATATATATATATATATATATATATATATATATATAATATATATATATATATATATATATATATATATATATATATATATATATATATATATATACATATATAGGTTCATAGGTTGGTACTGGGCTATCTGCCCGAAGGCATATATTAGCCCAGCCACGTTGTGCGGTATTCACCGCCCACTTTAGTAGTTCCCTAGACCCTTGTACTAGCAGCTAGTACCCTTGGCCCCTATCTAGTAGTGCTGTTGGTGTGATCCCCGGTGAGAACTTTCTGTTACCCATCCACTCATCAAGGTTCCTCTTGAAGAGTGATAGTGAGGGGCTCTGTCTTATGTAGATCGGGACCCTGTTCCATAGTAAGGGAAGTCTTTGCAAAGGGAATCTATCCCTCCAGCATGTTCTATTCATTGTTGTGTTGAGGTTTATATTCCTAGGGCGTGTAGCTCGAGTAGATTTGGTTTTGCTAAGATGGAGCATGTTCAACAATTCTGGGATGGACATGGCTCTGTACGTTAGACAGAGATCACCTCTGAGAATGCGGTATGCAACAGAGAACAGTCTTAGCTTTTTCAATCGTGCTGCATAGGGCAACTGTTTGAGGCCAGTATATATATATATATATATATATATATATATATATATATATATATATATATATATATATATATATATATATATATATATATATATATGGGTCTACTTCATTTGCCCTAACTTCCGATTGCCCGACACCCATTTGTCTGACACCAAATGACCGAAATTTCATTTAAATGACACTTCATTTGACCAACAAGTATTATTGGCAAGTAAATGGGATATGCCCCCTTCCCCACTGTATTGCGACCCTGGAGTTAGAATATATAGTTAGGGGGGGGTGTGGGGGGCACTTATATTGTTTAGTTTTGCTTTAATATTGCTTAGTAAAACAAAAGTAACTGGGAGGACTTCACCCCCCACACCCCCCATTGTGGGGGGGCTGTGCCCTCCACACCCCCCCTAACTATATATTCTAACTCCAGGGTCGCACTACAGTGTAGAAGGGGGCATATCCCATTTACTTGCCAATAATACTTGTCGGTCAAATGAAGTGTCGGTCAAATGAAATTTCGGTCAAATGAAATTACGGTCAAATGGGGTCGGGCAAATGGGTGTCAGGCAATCGGAAGTTAAGGCAAATGAAGTAGATCCATATATATATATATATATATATATATATATACATAAAGAGAGAGAGAGAGAGAGAGGTTCATATGTCAATACTAGACTAACTGCAATGAAGAGCCATTTTAAGCTTAGCCAATGACCCTAGATCAGAATCAAACCCTATACCTTGTGTCCATGTCAATACTAGACTAACTACCCTGAAGGGCCATTTGAAGCCTAACTAATAACCCTATATTAGAATCAAACCCTGTACCTTGTGTCTATGAGGTGAAAACCTTAACCATTATGCCAAACTCTCCCCCACATAACCTGCATCAAAGATCACAGCTGTTCTGTGGAGGTAACTGTTCTGTCCCTGCTCCTAGGAAAGGTCATCTCTCATCATGGCAAAAGAGTGGGCTGTAGGGCTGTCATTCTGAATAATAAATGACCTCACTGAATGTGACCTGCAGAGATGGACTGGATTTATTCTTAACAAGAGGATGGGACAGATGCAAAGTAAGGAGCAGGAAAGTAAACTAATTGTCAAGCAGCATTTGAAGTTTGTCAAACAGTCAAAAACGGATTGGCCTAGCGATGTTTATCTACTGTTAGAGGCCATCTATCTCATGCTTCAGGGATTCAAAGCCACCAGTTAGAAATGTTCTCACTCTTACCTGAATACTCAGATATTCTATAAGTAAGAATATTGCAGCCAGCTGAATAAAAATACATTCAAATCAATGGTGTTATTTATTCGTTTATTTATTTTGTCTTTACTTTACCAAGATAGCTGACTGGGTTTATTATGAACCCCTTTTCAGTGGAGGACCAGGGAGAAAAGAAAATATTGTACAATCATTAAAATAGTCATGAAAGTTTAAACAAAAAAAATGGATAATTATATAAATATTAGATTATGTATAAAAGAGATGAAGGTAAAACAAGTCAGACATTATACATGGCACAAGCAGCCAAATCTAACATATGCTCCACATACATTTAAGACGGAGATATTTATACAGAAACAGTTTATGAGCAGCAGTGAGTTTACTTCATGGGAAGAGATTAGTCTCAGTATAAGTCACTGGAGTAAAATCACTTTTTTATGAAAAAATTACTTCTACTTCTAAGAGGATAGAAAATGTATATTAGGAAGATGGTAATAGTAAGAAAAATATAGCTGAGTGTGAGTAGGAGGAAATTATTGTAATGAAAAGCCAGAAGTGAGGAAGGGTGTATAGACAGGATTGCTCTAGTGATGAGGAGAGATTAAATATATTGGTGTTATGGCAGTCAGCCTGGTGAGATATATGAGCAGATCCATTTTTCTCTTACTCGAAATTTAATTGTTTTTTTTTATGCAACTTCCATTTTGGTCAGTTTTGAGTGCTAGAGGGATGGTGGTCCACATTTTTGAAATTTTGTTTGAGTAGAGGGAGTCTCCTATAGAACTGTTAGATTTTCTAAGATCCTGTAAGCTATTTGTGGCTTGTATGACATATAAAACTTGTGCCTTATTTAGATAAGCATATCCTTTGATGTATACTTACTACTGAGCTTTACCAAATAACGTTTAGTAAACAAATTAATTACTGGTGCAGACTCGACAAACATAATACACATCTCTCATGGTATTTATGTGAACAATCGTTTTCTTTGCTATAACTCCACAGCGTCTGTATATATAAATTGCTTGCAACATATTAAGCTCTAAGTATTGCTGTTCAGTAGACAAAATGTATGCACACATGTTATTTCATGTTACTGTCCACCCCTGCAGTCTGTAGTTTAAGGAATCAATATTAGGAGAGACAAGGAGTGTATAACAGAAGATGTACTTATTTTGATGAACATTAGATTGGATTAATAGACACTGGGAATTTTTTTTAACCACTACAGTATGAACTGGGTCAAAGCTGGTGGGGAGGGAGTATCTTATGCAAAGACAGGGTTGGTGTGTGTGTGTGTGTGTGTGTGTGTGTGTGTGTGTGTGTGTGTGTGTGTGTGTGTGTGTGTGTGTGTGTGTGTGTGTGTGCATTTGTGTTAGTGCCCATGCATGTGTGGATGTGCGTTTGAGTCCATGTGTGTTTATGGATATATGTGTTTGTGTGACTGAGAGTGTTTGTCTGTGTATACTTTCTATGTTTTCCATATTTATCAACAAACTCCCATTTGATCATTCTTAGATACCACCAATTCTTTCTGCACATGACATTGTCATCTACAGGTAAAACAAATCCCACTCTGTTATACAAACTGATGACCTCCAAATCTTCAACCAGTAGTAACTAGCACAAAAACTTATACTCAATCCTTTGAAAACAAAAAACAATGCTATTTGGAACCAAAAAAAGTAGCCAAAGCACCCAACTTCCTTAATATTAAAATATATTAACAATAATACCATATAAGCTAACACATATTTCAAATATCTGGACATTGGCTAGACTAATCTCTTAACTTTCAACTACACTTTCAAAAAGAGCAACACGATACTGTTCTGGATGAACAAGCTATCACCTTTTCCATTCCAGCCAGCCAAAGCTGCCGTAGGCAAAGGAATACTCTTATCTCTACTTAAATATTGATTACCCATTATAGCTGCAGCCTGAAAGAAAAATGCCACCACCTTACAAACCATCTCCATTAAAATCTGACGGTTCATTATTAACTTCCCCAAGAACGGACACTACTGCCTAGCTCTCACCAAAGCTAGATTGCCAGTACATTTGACAGCCAACCTCCTGTTAGGACCACTAATTCACAAAGCCCTTTCTCCTGAGACATTGTCACCTCTCACTCATAAACTTTTCACCAAAACCTCCACATATAATCTGAGGGGTATTTCTCAATTTCAACCCACCCTATTAACTCCAAAATTAAACTTGATTGCACTGACCGTGCATTCTCCATCCTAGCACTTAAACTATAGGACTCCATTCCTGTCTTAATCCAAGATGCCCAAAAGCACTTGGACTTCAGACAACAGCTTAAGGAGCAGCTCTTCAGCCAAGTAAAGTGCAGTTGCACTCACTCAGGTTATGTTACATGCACACTGCAACTCTCTCACACACCCCTTTATCCCTATTTTATCCTTCCTTCCCTCATCATGTCATCTCCTTACTTACTGCTCTCTTTCATCTTACTTCCCTCTTCTCTTTGCAGATCCTTCACACTTATTTTACTTTGTACTCCTCTTCCCTCGGCATGCCTCTCACCACTTCTCTGTCTTCTCCCATGGTATCCTTCAACTATTCTCACTTGCCTCTTCTAATACCTTCATAACTGTCTCTATAATGATATGCTGCTATCCCTGTAGCATAAGCCATCTCAGTCATTATGGCTATAGCTTATCCATAAAGCTCTGCTACCCGTAATAACATTTTTCCTTCCATGTTTTGGCATTGTTAACTGCTTCTTGAACTAAATGCTGTAGCATATTGTCGTATCTGTAAATATGTATATATTTGTTTTTTAGCATAGCCATTCATTTCTAAATATGTGTTGTTGATTTCTTATGTGATCCTATTCACCTAGGCTGTGCTTGCAAATGGCAACTGAGATCAGTGCACTACCATGGTAAACAAATATAAATAAATATGTGTGTTTGTGCATACATACATGTGTATTTCTCTGCAGGGGTGTGTTTGAGTGCATGTATGTTTTTGTGTGTATGAGTGTGTGTGTGTGTGTGTGTGTGTGTGTGTGTGTGTGTGTGTGTGTGTGTGTGTGTGCACTCGTGTGTGCATAAGTGCTTGTGTGCATGTGTTTATGTGTATATGTGTTTGTCTGCGCATGTATGTTTATGTGCATACAAGTGTGCATGTATTTTTGTGTGCATATGTGTTTATGTTTTTGTGTGATTGAGTGTGCATGTTATGTGTGTGCATGTATGTGAGTATTTATGGGCCTGTGGGTCTGTGATGAGATGGATGTGTGAGGAAAATCATTAGACTTATGTTATATAATGAATTTCAGAGTTGCATAGAATTTCTGTTCAGTAATTCATTTAGTGAGTGATGTGAGAAGGGATGACCATGGATCCAATATGTAACAAGTTTAATAAAACCATAAAACAATAGAAGAATTGCTTTTAAAAGATTTTACTAGCTAAAGGACAGAGTTTGCATTATTTAAGATATTCCAATCACTGTTTAAAATTTGTCATGAAAATTTTATCTGCTTTTGTTTGCCTAGCATTTCTGAGTCTACATTTGGCTTTTTATATAATGCTCCCTCTTAAGCCTTTAAGTCAGATCATTATCCCAAATACATAAAATGTCAGATGATGCAGATGTTCTCCTTAATCTTTTAAAAAAGCATTAGATATTTTCTATTACTTACCACACAGCCCCTCTGTATTGAAACCAAAGTTGCTGAAAGGAAGAGTCACAGAGAAACTATTTCCACTAAATGAGATATAGGCTTCTATTTCATCAATTTCAACAATTGTATTGATTCCAGAAGTAGAAATCTTAATGCCATTCTTTTGGAAAGCTGGAATAATTCTCTTTTCGTTGAAATATACCTAAACCAATTTTAAACATGAAAAGACGGATTACTGCAAAGTTCATATGCATTTATTTTGCAGATTTATTACTACTAAAACAACAAGGAAAATAATTGACATTAAAGATAATTTAACATTACCTGGCTAACGATTACTTTGTTGACTAGTTGTTGTGTTATCACCACAAAAGAGTGTCCATAGAAAATAATTAGGGACCGCAAACAAGAAAGACCATCACAGTAGTCATTATCAATGTAGATGCGGAAGTTGTCATGATTTGGTGTTATCTGTTGTACCAGAGTATATATACAGTTGTTCCCTTGGAATGTGTAATATGTCCCATCGAAAGTAATGTAGTGAGGCTGTCCCCATCCGCTACAAACACCTAGCAAAATATAAATACTCAAATATTAATATTTTTCAAAGAGCAAACATATGGGAAATCTACAAACATTGTTTGTCTTATCAAAGAACTGTGCTGTACAGTTTAGAGAAGCAGACACAGATTGCATTGTATACAATCAAAGTAGAAATTGAAGTATTAAAACAAGAGCCAGATAATGTTTGTAATTGTCTTGCTGTTTTTGCATATTGTGATTCACACATGAATTTGAATTCTTCATAATCTTTAAGAAGCTTTTCAAGTTTTAGGTGAAACTACTGTAACCTCTTGTTCTAAGATACAGGGCTGAAGCCATGTCCAAAACATAACTGTTGAAATACTTTCAATTAAGTTCATAGTTTTGGCTTTGGAATTTCATGTTATACCTTATCCATGATTTCCAAAAACTGTGACTCAAAAAGAAATTATTTACAAAGGGATTATTTATTAATAAGGGCTTGTAATACTGATAAAAGCTTACATTTTCTTTCAGTGGTACTAGTGATTGTAATTTCACATTTCTGTTATACTTTTTGCTTCCTTTTTTCACAACCAAATTGCTGGACTTGGTCTTTACTCAGATTTTTTATGGACAGCAAAATTTCCTGCTAGGTGTTATATAACTGATTTCTTTGGTTGTTTTATTTATTTATTTGTTTGAACAAGAAATCTCTGTAATTATTTCTTTTTAAACTTCAAACCTCCCTACATTTTAGCCATCATTGTAATATTAAGACAGTGTGAATTAGTTTTAATGACCTCACATCCTGTTTTCTGAATATACTGTACTATATAAAATAAGAAAAAGTAAGACACTTCTGCTGAAGTAAATATATTTCACTTGAAAAAAATATTTTATTATACTGTATATACAAAAGAGAGTATATATTGTAGCAAAATGAAGATGCACCTCTGAAAAAAAATGTAAATGCCTCATAGTTACAAGTTTACGCTGTAAGGTAACAGAATCCACAAAGGAACATTGCAATAACTGGATATAGAAAAAACTCTATTTTAATATTTAACAAAATTAAAAACTGTACTGATTTTGCGCTTTCATCCACATCAGTGTGGACTTCATCAGAATAAATTAATCATTCAATCACACTCTTATATACTACAATTTTTTGGCGTCTTTAAACCCAATTAAATAATTAAAATGAGCATTCAATTTAAAATGAACTAGTACATTATTTACATAAACGTCCCTGCTGTTAGCTCAAAGCTAAAGCTTAAATATTCTCCTAACTTGTTTTCTACTTTTATAAAACACACATATCAACAAACTCTGACTACATGAACTAAATTATAAACACATTTTATAAAAATAATTAATTAAGTTTTGTTAAATAAAAATATGCATAAATGGAAGTATTGTACAAAGATGTGCCAATATGTACCTATATGCACTAAGCAATCTGATTATTCCTTCTGTAATCATCTAAATTCATATTAAAAAAAAACAACTATTCTAACATAACACACCCTTATTGTTGCAACTGCAATATAGGTTTAATAGTAATAGATTAATTTAATCCAGGCTCATTTGCCGCATCTGTTATAATCTGCCATTTAATTTCTTTTTGTCCTAAAAGTGCCTTGAAATTACCCCCATGTGGTTCAAGTCTAACCTGCTCTAAAATAGCAAACTTGAAAAAATGACTATCTCCATGTTTGCCCACATGCCTAAAGAGGGCATTGTTACTATCTTTCCTTCTAATACTATATGTATGATCATAAATTCTTTTCTTAAATAGTCTCTCTGTTTTACCAATATAGTAGCTAGGGCAGGTCATGCATTTGGCCATATATATAATGTACTTGGAATTACAATTCCCTTGTCTAAAGGTAATCCTGGTCTTGTTAACATTTTCCAGGACTGTACCCTCTTCCTCTAGAATGGCATGACACTGCCCGCACCTACCACACCGTCTAGTATGTTTATTCTGGTCACTCATTATACTTATTGTATAACCCCTCTCTAAATTTCTCTTGATGTTATTACCCATTTTGTAGACAAATACTGGTGTACCGCCAATTATTTTCCTGACTTCCTTGTCCACCATCAATATATTCCAATTTCTACATAAAATTTGTTTTATCCTGTTCACATGTGGGGGAATATTCTAATATATAGGCCCTATTGTAGTTTATTTATTGAAGTAGTTTTCATTTAAGTAACATACAGAACTTCATGAGACTAATGAAGTTCAGTATGGTAGATGAATGAAAAGTGCTTCAATAAATTTGTGGACACTACTATTCTTCAGTAAATACTTGATCCAGCTATGGGATCTCTCAGCTGGTACCAAAGTAACTTATGGTAATGAATTATACATCACTTACATAGTATACTGCAAACCATATTCCCAAAAGATAAAGGCTAAGGACTGGACTTCAATTCTTTGCCAAGATAAAAGCTCACACTTGTAGAATTTTAGCTGTTTCTATTGTTTTGTATCATATTAAGTTATTTCAGATACAAAAATTTGTTTTATGCAACTATTAGAGGAACCTTAGTACATATTTTTGTCTTCAGCTGTCAGCAAATTTGTCATTTTTTATGTTTTTTTTTTTTTTTGCAGGACACAACTGAACAAATAAGGATTGTCCTGTATAAGTAGGGGCAGGTAGAAACCCTATGCAGGGGAGCTATCTTAGTGATAATGCACAAAACGCAATATAACTTTATTCTTTTAAACTGCATTTTGGGTTTATTTGGGTGGATGTTGTGTTACTCATCCATTCAGGATATAATCCACTTAAAATGGTTATATCGTTTACTCACAGCTACCCTGTAAAGACCACAGACTATTTCAATGATAAAAACACTGTTGAAAATAATTAAATATTTAAATGTGATAAAACATAACTGTGATGTGCCCTCTCTGGGCTAGTAATTAAGAAGCCTGAATCCTCACCACTAGCACTGTAGAGGGGTGTTCACTTGGAACAAAAATAGATACACACAGTATTTACAGATGCAGCTTTCTGCAACAAACCCAATTTCCCTTAAGAGCACACAGGAAACACAATCAGTCTGGGGTCTGGGTTTTTCTCTCTGTTTCCCTCTCCCACTGGCACAGCTATAGAGTTGAGACCTCAGCCAAGTGTCCAAGCCAGGTTCTCCACCATTCTCTCTGTGAAACCAGTGTTTCATGTCCCTGCCCCAAGCAGCTGATGCATGCACTCTTGGAGATTTGATTTGCACACACACACACACACACACACACACACACACACACACACACACACACACACACACACACACACACACCTGGGAAAGGCTGGCACAGATTTACTAGCCATGCTCCCTTCTGCCCAGACTATAAGGTAATTACTGAGATACTGTCACCAGACATTCCAAAGCCAGCTACTTTAAGTAAGGCTCTTACAAGGGTGCCCATTATCCTGAGTGAAATTAATATTAATATAAATTGTAGTGTTTTGACCAATGCAGTAAGGCTTTCAGGAGTGGCCACAGAGTCAAATAGATATGAGTACTCTCAAAGGTTAAAATAGTCTCTAAAGGACTAGCCATAGTGAAACGTTTACATATATTTAGTAATAAATAATAAAAGAACATGAAAATATGGAATATCTATTTACAATAAACACAAGAGTTTCAATCACAGGAAATATTAAAATAACACAGATGACTAGATTCACACAGAAACAGAAAAACAGTACTTAACTAATTTCACTACATTTTCCTGACTGAACTAAAGAATTACTATCCCCTGGTCACTTGCTAGAGCAAGGCAAGATGAAGTAGGTGAGGGATCCTTGCATGTCAGATCTAAAAAACAGAGCTCTCAGACTTCCATGTCATCTATATTATCATTTCAGCCTGGATTAATAAATGACTTCAAATGTATCTGGTCATCTGACTTTTGGTTCCCATACTATCCCCATTACTAGAGGCTGCCAGGATTTAACACAGATGTGTTATCTTACACACATAGAGGTTTGTTAAGATCTGTTGCAGCTTCTGGAAATCATAAAACAATTTCAAACTTCCACTCTTCCAGAGTAGCAATTACTTCACCCCCAAGGACAATACAACAAGGAATCCTAGTCCTTGTTCCAACAGAGATTTCACCTCTGGCTGCAATCAGAACTGTAAGATACAATCTTTATAGTGTAAATTAAGTAATTTAATTTCTTACTATTTTTTAAAGTTAGCTGGACTGAGATTAACATCTTCTCTTCAAGTATTCTCTATTAAAACATATACATTTAATTAGTTACAATACAGTCAGGACTCACTGTGGTACATCTTTATCACAAGCAGCTTTAGAAATACATTTTCAATACAAGCATCTGTACAAATCAGTTTGATATACAAATAGCATATAATTCTTTAGAAAATTCCAGCTAATTATGCTGGCATATGTTACACATCCACTGCTCTGCTTCTACTGGCATAGCTGGCAATACCTCACATCGTCTCAATAACAACTGACATTCTGGAAGAAGGTGCCTGACTGCTTACTTGCATTTCTTTACCCATGGTCATGATATTTATACTCTCAAGTTAAACCACAAAAATGTTATGACAGAGCCTTTTTTTAATCTCACAGGAACTGCTGCTTAGTTTTCACATAAATGAGTCTGCTTTGTAATTTGCTGATGTTAATCTGCATGTACATTATCTTAAACTTCAAAGGATCACCATATCTTGCCTGTTCCGGCAACTTTGTGAAAATGGCCTGCAGTGCATTGTTATGTTTCTGGTAAAGATGCGTTATAGCACTACATATCTATGACTGTACAGATGGTTGTGATTCCTTAACATCCATTTGGAGTTTGGGATTTTTATGGGATGTTTATGGTAAGTTTAATTATTCTTATCAAAGATGCTTCTGAATTTCTTTTGAAAACAGTCAAGTTTACTGCATCATATCCATGTTATAATGTATCTGCTCTATCTGTATCTATAAGACATTTCCAGATGCCTCCCATGTGTACTTATAATCACACAGGTGACACAAAAGGAAAAATGACATAGCAAACACGCGGGAGGTAATGAGCTGATGTCATAGTCTGTCCTTTCTTCCATCCTCAGAGAGGTGGACATTTATTTTTGAGTCTTAAATAGGTGCATAGGTTCATAGATTCTTACTAGGCTATTGACCCTTGAGGATCTTTGGAAACTATGAAGTTATTTTGCTCTTGCAATGTAAATATGAATAAACCAAAAAAGGTGGAACATTTATTTTTTCCATAAAGAACAAGGGTGCTAGAGAAGAAAAGATTAAGATAACTTGAGTGGGTGTCTGTGCTGTGATTGGACTTACAAATGTGCAGTAAATGTGAGAAGATAGGATTTGCTGAGGTTCTGTTTGCGAGACAGATGTCATCCCTCAGTAGCCTGTATGATACCAAGAATATGAACAAGGCTTTAATATGATCATTGTAGTTTGTATAATTTAGGCCCTTGATCTTCTTGGTGTGAAAACAGGTTTGGATAGGCACATGCCAAAGGGAGTATTATTCTCAATGATTGGCTTAATAAGTGTCATATCCAGTGGAATAATACCATCCTTGGACCTGGACACCATACCTAGCTAATTATTTTATTTTATTTTAATTTTTATTTGATATTTGTTAACTGGGTTGGTCTGACTGGGCAAGATGCTCTTTTTCAGCAGAGACCCGAGGAGAAAAGCTCTATTACAAAATTTAGTAATACAGTGAAAAATACAAAACTTAAAGGAAAAGTGTAATTAAACTTTATACAGAGTAACTAAAATGTTACAAAAACAAAGAAAAGACATTTTAGTAAATGTTAGGTATTTTACCCTAAAATTTGAAAGTCAAAGAATTAAAACAAATTTGTGAGATAGGAGAGTTCAGCAGGACAGTCATTGTATTAAAGTGCAATAGGAGGAGTAAGGAACTTGAGGAGAAGCCGAGGCGGAGATTGGAGGGAAATTAGTGGTGAAGGAAGATTGAAGGGGGGAAACTAGCTGTTTGAAAGGGGGAGACTAGAGGAGCAGATAGAAATATTAGAGATTAGAGTTAAATACGGAGATGAGGTTCAAAAAAAAGGGAGGCTTAGCCGAATGAGAGAGAGAGAGAGGCAAGGGGGGAGATGTTCAAGTGCAGGAGCAGATCCAAGAGGTATGCAGGAATTCCTTTAATGCTATTTTAAAACTGTGGGTATTATCAAGTTATGTCAATTGTTAATAAGCTGTGCAATGAAAAAGGACTTTCTTACAACATGGATACATGGTGACTGAAAGATCATTCATTATCTACACAGATTCCCAGGTCCTTAACTACTGTACTGATTTTCAGGGATGCATTGTTAATGTTAGTTGCAGGGGATATTATGCTTGCCAAAAGCTAAACTACTATACATTTTTTGGCATTTAGTTTTAGTCCATGGTTTTGACACCAGATGTTTGCTTGAGAAATGCCTTCTTTGAGGATCTTGGTATCCTCTGGAAAGTTTATAAACTGAACTTAGTTTTCAAGCGTCAGCAAACTTGATCAGTCATAAGCCCTCAGCATTAGCTTTGACCTCTGAGAAGTAAATGCCAAAGAGGAGTTGCCCAAGGACACAGCCCTGGAGTACAGCACTGGTGTTGGGTCTTTTGGAGGTAATGGAGCCACCAACCCTAATTTCCTGGGTTTTATTTAGAAGCCAGTGTGCTATTCATTGATTTACATGGGGATTGACATTTAGCTGTGTTTATTAACAATACCTACATGTGAAATAGTGTCAAATGCTTTAGTAAAATTTAGATATGTAGTGTGCACTGATTTTCCTTCATCCATTGCTTCAGTAACCTTCAAAGAGAAGTTGAACAGGTTGTGTCTGCTGAATCCATCATTTACAAAACTGTAATAGCTTGGGTCAAGGGTTTGTAAGTTACCTATTTCCTTGTTTATTAATACTTTAATGATCCTTTTCATAGCCTTTTAGATGGAGCAAGTCAAACTTACGGTTCTGTAATTACCTGGGTCAACTGATGTCCCAACCCTGTGCAGTGGGATGACTGTTGTTCTTCATTCATCTGGCACATAGCTTGTTTGTAGGCTGATATTGGATAATCTGTGCAGGGGGGTTGACAGGTCCTTCTTCAGACTGGCCAGTATGAAACCTGGTATGTTATCTGGTCCTATACAGTGTTCTTGGCCTTAAGTAGCACCTCAAGGACTTGTTCTTGGGAGATTTGGTGGGGACTGTAGATATGGGCATGTGGTCTGAGAATGTTGGACGGGAGAGTGAGGTGAAGTTTGAGCTAAAATTATTTGCTAGTAGATTGGTTATGTCCTCTGGATCTGAGAAGATGGTCTTATGCACTGTTGGTTCCACTTGAAAATATCGAAATTCTATACCATTGAAATTCATATGGTCGAGACCATATCATTGAGTGTTTAGAACATCAATGTTGTCAAGGGGAAGAAAAAGGTAAGTAAAAAAGGGAAAAGGCTAGTGTTTCTGCAGGGCAGCAAGGTGCCCTGCACACTGTGTCTGTGAATGTGCCATCTCTGTGACGGCACTGCAAACAGGGTACGGGAAATCTCCCGTTTAGCATTTCTGCATATAGAGCTAAAATGGAGATTTCCCTTTACCCCACTGTAGTGCGATCTGGTATATTAAAGTAGGGGTAGTGTGGGGGGCGCAGGGGGCAAAGACCCCTGCATAAAATAGTTTTTAGAGTTTTTTCTTTTTTTTACGTTCCCTTTGAATCTTCAATGGTCTGAAACTCGATGTTCTGGTCTCGATGATCAGAATTTCCATGTTTCAAGCTTTTGATGATTCAAAATGGAACCGTACTGTTAGCCCTATTCAGTGATGGGCATTGCTTTTGGGGTTTCTAACATGAAAGCTTTGTGATTGTCTTTTGCCCGGGTAGCTATTTTTACATCATGTCTGGCTTTGGTTGATTTGATTGGGGCTGGAGTTTCTTGTTAAATTTAGCAAGAATATTTTTGGCATATTGGGAGTTACGTTTATTTTCAAGTGCATTGAGTTTTTTTCTCTTGTAGTAGTGCCTTTTTATGTTTGGGTTCCACCATAGAGGTTTATTTTTGATTTGGGCATTTTATTTACTTCAGGGAAGGACAAATGCTTCTATGCAGCTATTTAAATGAATGTAGAATGTGTAAAGGATTCCACATATGCAATGTGGTCATCAGGTTGGGAGGGAATATTGAATTTACCCAGGCCATTACTCAGTTATGGTAATTGATCTTTGTATATTCTCTGAATACTGAGGTATTGAAAGATGCTTCTTGCTTAAGTCTTAGGGAGAGTGTCTGAATGATGATCTGATGTGACTAGGGAGGGAGTTACAACTGATACAGAACAGAACTGTCTCATATTGGTACGGACCTAGTTGAGGTGCGGACTAACTAGTCCAGAGAGTTTGTATTAATGTTGTTGTTGTTGTTGTGAAGTGTTGAAATCTCTGGGCATACATGTAAGGAGATGCACATGTCTACCACCTTAGAGAGGAGAATGGTGTTTGGCTTAATGCATAGGGACTCCGTACTTGTCAGGTAGGAGGTAAGGGCCAAAGGGGATATGTTGTGATAAGGAGTTTTGTTAATGGTAAGTTAGATGTGGAGAAGATTCTGGTCGTTATCCTGTCTAACAAGTCTGGAGGTCTAAAGGTCCTTAATTCTGCCCTTTATAGGTTCATAGGTTCATAGGTTGGTACTAGGCTATCAGCCCTAGGGCCTATACAAGCCTAGCCATAACAATTCCCTGGCTATTTCTTCCCACATTATTTACTTTCCTGGACCCCTGTCTAGCAGGGTGACTGACATGATCCCTGGGGTAAATTTCCTTTCTCCCATCCAATCATCAAGGTTCCTCTTGAAGAGGTCCAAAGAGGCACTCTGCTTGACATGTATGGGCAATCTATTCCAGAGTCTGGGGAGTCTCTGGGTCAGGAACCTATCCCTCCAGCATGTTTTGTTTATTGTGATGACAAGGTTTAGATCCCTGGAGCATGTAGCTCTGAGGGATTGGGATTTCTTTAAGTGTAGCATGTCCAACAGCTCTGAGTTTGACATGGCCTTGTATGTTAACCAGAGATTGCCTCTGATTAGACGATATGCGACAGAGTATAGCTGGAGTTTTTTAAGGTGGTCAGCATAGGGCATCTGTTTTAGGCCTGTGATTCTTTTAGTGAGGTATTTCTGAGGCCTTTCCAGTTGTTGCAGATGTCTTGAGAGGTACATACCAAATGGGGCGTTGTATTCTATAATGGGTCTAATGAGGGATGAGTACAGTGGGACAATGACCTCCTTTTTTCTGGATGAAAAGCCCTTCGTGATGAGGTGTGCCACATAGAAGGATTTCCTGACTGTTGTGGCGATGTGGTTATCGAAGGTGAGACCACTGTCCACCTGTGTCCCTAAGTCTCTTATCACACTTTCTGTGTTTAGTGTACTGCCACCTATATGGTAATTCATGGATACATGTTTTTTCCCAAAGGGGATAACAATACATTTCTTGGCATTGAGCTTGAGCCCATGGCTCTGGCACCAAGCATCTGTTGCTGTAAGGTCCTTTTGTAGAGTATCCACATCATTTGGCGATTCAATAATGGCTCCCAGTTTGCAGTCATCTGCAAACTTTGTTAGCCAGAGTCCCTTAGTGTTGACCTGTACTTCAGAGAAGTAGATGCCAAACAAGAGCGGCCACAGGACTGAACCCTGAGGTACTCCACTTGTCACTTGTCTGGAGCTGGATTTGGAATCGGCTACTTTTACAGTGTGGGTTCTATCAGTAAGCCATTTAGCAACCCATTGGGTGACATAGGGATTAATGCCCAACTTAGTAAGTTTATCTATGATTCCAGAGTGGGGGATGGTGTCAAAGGCCTTGGCAAGGTCTAGATAGGCTGTGTGGACCACCTTACCCTTGTCCATGGCTCTGGAGACTGATTCAAAGAAGTCAATCAGGTTCAGGAGACAAGATCGGCCCTTCAATAACCCAAACTGGGTGGGGTCCAGTGTTTGAAGGTTGCCAATGTCTTTGTTTATAAGCTCCATGATAATACGCTCCATGGCCTTGCAGATAAGACTTGTCAGACTGATGGGACGGTAGTTTCCAGGATCCAAGGTGGATCCCCCCTTGTGGATTGGGATAACTGTAGCTCTGCGCCACTCAGTGGGCACGAAACCTGAGGTGAGGCGATGATTAAACATGACACTTAGGTGAGGTGCTAGTTCATATTGTAGTTCATGTAGTACACAGCCCGGGATGTCATCTGGTCCCATGGATGCTGTATTCTTGGCTTTAGAGAGTGCATTTTGTACCTGTGTGGCCATTATTACTGGAATTTGGCAATCTTCCGGTATTGAGATGGGCCATTTAGGGGGTGAGGGGGGTGAAGTTGGCACTGAATCGATCTGCCAGGATATTGGCAATATCCTTCGGATCAGTATATTTAATGCCATTCTGTTTTAGCTCAGAGCAGATCTGAGCATTGCCATTTAGATTCTTGACATAGTTATGAATGCTTTGTGGTTGTCTTTGGAATCTTTGGCAATTTTATTTTTGTAACTAGCTTTGGAGGATTTTATGAGGCATCTCAGTTTCTTACTGAGGCTAGTAAGGGAGTTTTTTGCATCCTGGGATTTTCCTCTTTTCTGCAAAAGTTTCTTCCTTTTGTTGTAAAGTTTGTTTATGGCAGGGGACCACCCGATTGGCTTCCTTTTTTTGGATGAGAGCATTTTGGTTCTATTTGGGATGGCACGATTCATGCATGAGAGAATGTGCTCGTACAGTGCCTTAGTGTAGGATTCAGCAGTTGAACTTTCAGTTCCCGTCTGCATGGGTCTCATGAAGTTTGTCACTTCTGACTTGAGTAGCGTGAAGTTGGGCTTGGAGAACTTTCTTATGCTCGTTTCTTTACTGGGGGTGGGGTGGGTTGTGGATGTTAAGGGTGATTAGCTTATGGTCAGACCTGACTAACGAGGGGGTGACCATAGGTATGGAGCATTGATTTCCCATGTTGGTAATGGCCAGGTCCAGGATATTGGAGCCCCTGGTGGGACTATGGATTAGTTGATCCAGGGCGTTGGAATTTATGAATTCCAAGAACCGTTGCACAAAGTTGTTGGGACATGAGTAGTTTTCCCAGTTAATGGCAGGGTAGTTTAAATCACCCAGTATTAGGGTGTTTGGTTCTATCTTAATATTTTCCAGTATGTTTAGAAAGGTGTAGTGAGAATCTTGGGGTATGGTGGGGGATCTGTAGCAAGCTACAATTTGGATTGCAGTCTTACCTAGTGTTAGTTGCACTTGGAGAATTTCAGACACATTGTGTTGGCCAACTAGCCTGGTGGTGTGAATATCCTTGGTGAATATTGACACTCCTCCACCTTTAGTGTTTCGGTCCTGGTTTGGTGGCCGAAAAGTGTGGTAAGAGTTGTAGCCTGGTATTGCAGGGGTGCTCTCTGGAGCCTTGAACCAGGTCTCAGTTACTGCACAGATATCGATGTTCTCCATTTTTAGGAGTGCCTCGAGAGAGTGCATTTTGAGGTTTAGACTTCTAGCATTGAGTAGCATTACCTTCAGATTTTGCATGCTTGTACCTGTTACGGTAGTGGTTTTGTCCTTTGACGTTTCCCTAAAAAAGGCACTATAGGCGTGGCAAGAGCCTTAGCCAGTAACCTGAATCCCAGGGGCGACAGGTGCAGACCATCTCTGGCAAAGCATCGTGGTCTGTAAATCATGTCATCCCAGGCAGACAGATACTGGATCCCCTTTGAATGACACCATAAGCTTAGCCAATTGTTGAAGTCAATCATTTTATCCTTATATTGTGGTATCATTCTGGGTGAAGGCAGGATGCTACTCAGGGCTAGGGTCATACCTGCCTGGGCCACATGATCCGAGAGCTCTTCCATGTCTCTTTTCATGTAGTGCAGGGCGGTACATCAAAGGTAATTCACTCCAACATGGACAATGACAGAGTCATATTTGTACTTGTTGTGGAGTGACTTGAGTGCATGCGTTATGTGGCGGATCCTGGCACCCGACAGGCAGCTGACTGTAATTTTCTCCTTATTCAACCTGGTGAGAGGGACATCAGTGTGCCGGACTATAGAGTCACCTATGACTAAAGTGTTAGGTACATTGTCTTGCCTTAGGGGCTGTTGCTGGGTGGCACACTGGTGTTGTGAACTATGTGACACATTGGTTGTGATTGGTGTTTGTTTGCGTTTCAGCTTCAGAGGTCTTTGTTGCTTGGGCAGGTTACAGTTAAGGGCCTCTGCATATGTGGATTTAGTGTTGCTCTATGTGGGTGTTGGAGATGCGGGTTTAGAAGGGCTATGTGTTGCTTGAGGTGCAGTGTGGGTGTTAACCTTCTCCTCTTGACTGTTTAGCACAATCTTGGGTGGAGAGAGCTTTGCTTCCATTTTGGCTATGTAAGTGCATCTCTCACAGGTTGTAGTGTTGGGTGTTATGAGGAGAGGGTTGTCTGTGTACATGAGGCAATTGCTGCATTGCCCCAGTATGCCCAGATTCACCAGGTGGACAGGAGAAATCACCAGAAGCTGACCCTTGGACATGCCTGGTTTGGGGCTTTTTTTTTTCTTTGTAAAGTATAGGAGCTGTTTCCTTAGCAAGGTACTTTGCAATTATAGGCTGTTTAGTGCCTACTATTAATTTCTCCTTGTTAACAAGGAGAGTTCAGTGTTTGTATGAGTTTAAGGCTTCCTAGTGCTTTCCAGCAGGTATTAGAGAAAGTGCTAGTCACAGGGATGCTTAAAGGTAAGATTGAAAATAATGCACTCTGCAGTGTGCACTAGAGAAGTTAGATGTGAAAGTAGGTAACTTGAGTTTTACCTGTTTAAAAGTTAAGGTTTAGTGGAGAGTTACTATTTTTAAAACAGCAAGATGGATTGAAAGGGGTGGTCACTTTTGTATTTTGGTACTATGAAATACTGTAGGATGGCCAATAAATTTAAATAATTGAAGGGGTGGGATTTCAAAAATGATGATTTTGTGATTACTCACATAAGCCAGTGAAAGTAGAGAGAAATGAGATATATTGTCAGATTAACATAAGAGGCGGGCAACTAGAAATACAGTGGTATTTAACAAGACAACTTAAATGGGTGGGAAAAATTCTGCCTGACTCAGAACAGAGAGAGCTGTGGTCTCTTTTGAAGTTTTAATATACTGTTAAAACAGAATGCAAGCAAAACACATGGTAAAGAAAACAAACTACAGTATTCAAAATATAGAAAGGCAATACAGTAATACAAAAAATAAAAGCAAACTAACCTTTCCTTCACAGCAAAGTGTAGCAGGTCTACTTCGTGGAAACTAGAAACATATTTGAATATAATACATTTTATGAGACCCATTTTGTGGACTTTTATGCTGTGCTTCTTATGCTTCTGTTGATAACTAACAGTGAGGGTCTCTTTTCTCTCCTTAGCACTTGCAAATAACTTTAACACTGCAATATATTGAGGTAATATTGAAAACATGTTCTTGTATGAAGTTTTGGGGTGTAGGGCAGGGACTATACTTTTTATCCTTGATTGAAATTGCTACAGCCAACATTTTGCCTATTCTGCACTTTTCTGTTTCCCCCTCATGGCTCTAGAACAGTACTGTTAGATAATCTATCTCAGGGGTAAGATAACAATGCCATTTCTTTTTACAACTGTGCATTAACAACACCAGGAAGCAAAAAAGGGATATAATATATGAAGTAATCATAAAATGAGCTAAAGCTGCTGTTACGGATAGCACTAAAACTTGCTTTCAATTCCATTTCATATTTAAAATACTACTTTTCCATCTTCTTTCTTAAAACCAACTAAGAACAACTTCTACACCAAGTTAACCATTTCTTCTGCAAATTATTATTAGTGTCATAGTCATTTCTTCCTAAAGTAAGTTAACATAAAATGCATCCCGAATTTTTGAAAGAAATGTAAATATCTCAATCTTTTCAGAAATTCACGTTTGTTTGTGTCTGTTGTGAGTGGTAGGATCAACCTTATATGAACTGCCTGCAAAGATTTAGTACTATAAATAAATAAATTTGCTTACATTCACATTCATAATGATAACAACACCCGTCCTTGTCATAAACTTTCACTGGTGGTCGCCCATTCGTGCAGTTGAGCATTGTCACAGCTGGGCATGTCACACTTTCCAGAGTTATATTATTCCCTCCTTTGCAGGTTGCTATTGTACAGCTGTCAATTTTCCATGTCTCATCATACTGAAAAAGAAAAATAAAGACATTGCTGTATCAGTTAATGTGACAACTTTGTCAGTTATCCTATCAGAGAATGTAAACAATATTCAACTTGTTTTAAACCTCCCATAATAAGTTCAGTATTTGTGGATTGGCAACAGAATATTTTGTGGCTTTGCGTTTTATTACAGAGTGCTGAACATTCCAGCAGGCGTTATGAAGTGATTTACTCCTCCTGAAACATTGTGTTAATCAACTGATTGCCATATTTGAATTAATCATGCTTGATTTACTAACAGTATAATATAAGATACATTTTATTGTTTTTTATTTCTTTCAGAGAAAATCTAATATAAAGACAATGAGCACATGTATGGAACTTAAGTGACTGCTACATTGTAACAGCCAATAGAGGATGAGTTGCTGGGTGACTTAGTTTGATCTTGATAGTAAAATACAGGGGGTCAACAATCAGATAAGGTAGAATTAAATTCCATGGCGACTCATGTCCTTTTACCAGGTGGCAGTGGTATTACACCATGTTTAAATCCGAGGAGACTGCTTCACTAATTCATCAGTCGTGATTACTGAACATGTGCAACACACACATACACACACACACACACACACACACACACACACACACACACACACACACACACACACACACACACACACACACACACACACACACACACACACACACACACACACACACACACACACACTGTAGAAATAAGTCATTCTAATTCAAAGAGGAGGTGTGGCATAAACTATGGAGCAATCTTTAAATGTACTAAACTAAAGCAGGTCATACTTGTGTTTCTAACATGAAAAAGAAGAAAATGAATTAATTAATAGAAAAAAATATTTATTATTTATTTGTGGATTGGCAACAGAATAGGTTGTGGTTTTGCTTTTTATTAAGAATACTGAACATTCCAGCAAGCATTATGAAGTGATTTACTCCTCCTGAAACATTATAATATATAAGATAAATGCTATTATTTTTAATTCGTTGAGTGGAAATCTAGTTTAAAGGCATTTTTTGTAAAGTGTTGCTATAACCATTGTTTAACTTAAACTTAACTTAATAGTTATCATAAGTTTTTGTAAACATTTTCCTTTGTTAGCCTACGCCCTGATAAATAAATATGTAAATATTGAATAAGGAAGCCATTAAGAATAGAATGCTTAATATCCAGGAAAAAGGTTTTCTAACAAAGCACCTTTCTATGTTATAGAGTATAAATAAATCATTTATGGTATGTTAAATCAAAAACAATTTCCATTCAGAAAGCATGTCTGTGCACTTACTTTCCGTGATGGTTTTAAGCTGGTGCAGTGTGTAAGTTTTGTGTTGACTGTTGAAGTGGTTGGTGTAGATGTCATCACAGTGCTTGCTTTAGTTGTGTTTGATTTTGTTTTATCATTGGTAGTTGATTCTTTTGGAGTTGTTTCAGACTTTCCCCTACCAGCTGTGGTGGTACTTTTGCATTCTTCCATCTTTCTTTCTATCTCACATGATTTGTTACACAGTGCATAAAAACACCAACCAGCACTATCTGAGCTGGAATATATGAGGATACCTTAAAAGAAAAACAGAAACTAAATAAGAGTTTATGTTACACCAGTGGCTATTGCAGTCTTTTGCCTCCAAATCAAACTACACTATTGACAGAATGTGAAAAAACAAGTATTATACAATGACTGTCCATTAATATTAAAAAATGAGCAAGCTGATTGGTCAGCCCAACCAGCATGCCCATTGAAAATCTAAGAATATACCAATGGAAAAAGGGCCGGTCACCTGCACTTTTTTCAATTAGTATATCTCAATTTTTTTTCCTTTCCTTTCTTTTTTTAACAAAAAGAGAAAACGGAAGACCTCAAATGAACACGGTAGATGGCGCAGACAAATATAAGAGGATAAACAGGTACGTTCTACAAAACTAAAGAAATTTACATGATTATCCTTTTATTTTGTCCGTCCCAGCACTCCCGAATGTTAAAAGTCTCCCAGTTTATTTTTTTCTTTTCAATATTAAAAAAAAAAAAAAGCAACGGAGATCTTCCTTTCTCCATTGCTAACTTTACACAGCACTGATGTACTGCATAAGCGTGGGAACACAAGTCCCATACGCATGCACAGTACATCAGAAAAAGCCCCATGATACTGGAAAAATGAAGGACACCATGGAGGCATTATACAAAGACATTATTTAAGAAAAGTAAGTATTTTTTTTCTTAAATAATGTCATTGTATAATAGCAATAACCAACTCCGTGGTGTGGTATATTGAAATTTACCCATTGTTGGCTTTATTTAATCATTCGGCTTTGCCCTCATGATTAAACCATGCCAATCATGGGTAAATCTTCAATATACCACACCGACATCATCGGTTATTGCTTACCTATTTTATGTAACCTCACAAATTCTTATATAGGTTCATAGGAAGTTACTAGGCTTGCAATCCAGGAGACCACCGAGGAGCCTAGCCTAGATTCCTAGTTGTCCCCAAGGTCCCACATTAGGAAATTGAGGTTTGTAGGAATCAAATTCTGCACCATGGGAAATACAGCTCTCAACTTTAACCTGGTGCATCAGCTGTAATATGTTATGCTTTTAAATAGAAACACATCTTTTGTGTACTCTTTCATTATAAAGTTCATTAGGAAACCCATGATTTACCTATAATGCTAAACAGTAAATTAAAACGCTTATCCATAGTCCAGTACTTAACTAAATGTATTTTTCTTTTTTTTTCACCAAGTAATCGTGTCATTTGCTGCTTACAGTTCTCTTTGATCACACTTCTTTGAAAACAAGGATTTTGGATGTGGAAATCCCCTTTATATTTTTCATGTCTGAAATAACTTGTGAGCGATGAGTGCAAATTTAAGATATGAATTCTGTTTCTGAAACTTACAATACAAACCAGCACTGGAGAAGACAGAAGGAAATATTGTCTAAAAGAGGAAAAGGAAAAGGGACTTGATGGAATTCTCATCGTGACCATAAAGAGGTTGCTGGAATTTTGGGACAGTCGGCATAACTAATCACCAGGTCACTTAAGGAGTGGATGGTCTGACAGAAGCAGAGGCTAGTAGTGGTGCCCATTTATAAAGCTGGTACAGTCTGCAATCCAGAAAATTATGCACAAGTTACTCAGAATTCGTTGGTGGAGAAAATGATCCGTGATTGCTAAGCTAATTCTGACACTGAGTACACAGTGGGTAGATCTTGTCAACTAACCCAATCCAGATTTATGATTAGGTACCTAGTAATAAACTGAAGTAACCATGGAAGTGTGGACAGTCTTGAGCTCTGCAAAAGTTTTGTTTCTGTCTGTCTGTTATCACAGACCTTGTCCAAATATGACAGGGTGGGGGGAAGTTGAACATATGTGGATGAATGAAGAGTAGTTGGACAGCAGGGAACATAACGTAGTTTTCTGCTGGGGTCTTTTCTGAGAGCTGCCTGATATAATACATTCATCTTTAACCTTACATGAGGAATGGAAGTGTGGATCTCTCTTTGCAGATGACAGCCAGGTTAAGAGGTGACAGTAGATGGGGAACAACTCTGAAGAGGTCTCTAAAGAAACTGGTTTAAATGATAGTAGCTTCATATCAACCTAGTGAAGGATAAAATGTTGCCCCTGTGGAATGACAACAAAGGGTACAATATGCAGATGGGGAGCCAGGCTTGGAAGTCTACAACAAAAACTATGGCTTGGCAGTTATTATCATAAAAAACAAACTGTCATTATCAGACTGAAATGGTGGCAGTAAAAGCAAACCGAACATTAGAGTACATTTTAGGGGGGCATAATATGGACTTAGGAAGATGAGACTGCATCTTTATCAGCTACTGCTAAGGTCACAGCTGGAGCACTATGATTAATATTGTATGTTTTATATAGAAGGAACGTCACAGTGATACGGCATGTTTTATAGAGCAGAGGGGGTCATAATACTGGAAACCGTACAGATGAAAGTGATGATCATGGCGAGTGGAATGGCTGTCCTGACACAAGAAGGGAGACTAAGTGAATACAACAATTTTTTTCACTGGAAAAGTGGAGAGTCAGAGGGCATGATACAGTTATAAAAGGCACTGGGAGGTAAATGTGATGGGATTACAATGGCAAAGAAAGCAGAGCATTTAGAAAGGGTATTGCCAGCAGATAAAGGGAATGTGTTTTCTATAAGTTCTTTGCTTCCATATCTGCTGCTCTGTTCATGTCGTCAGGCCTTCCCTCATCATTTATTCCTTATGACTGGGGCTTCCACTAACAGCCACGGGGAGAACCGTCAGGACAGCCACAGGGTTGTGTGGTGCTCCTGTTGGCATCCCAGCAATGACCACATCTGAATGGCTTAACACACTCCCTGGACAAGGAGACCAATGTTCCATTCACTGTAGAGGATCATTATTCCTTCCCTATGTGAGTTCACACTTCTATACAACTATTATGAAGGTTACCATCTCATAGTGGATTGTTGAACCTAATGCATATTTACATCTCAACCGTTCTTTCAGGGGAACTATGTAGCATATGTTCAGCTCCACTATGCCTTTCCACCTTCAGGACGGGCATTTCCTTTCCCCCAGCACTGTTAAATGCCCAAGGAAATTGCTGTCAGGCCACCTGAGTTGAAGTCAGGGCTTTATCCTGCCTTTGCCACCTGTATTGGTTTACAATATAAGACTACTTATGTGGAAAATTCTCTCTCATTTGATCATTATGTTTCAACCATATTCAAGGAATCTTTCTTTCTGGCCAAGTTATTTTCCAAGGGAGTATCTCTGAGATCCAAATAAGTCATCCTGCCATGATACTCATTCCTTATCAAGCCTATGCCCTCTTTGGTATGTTTAAATTGAAGCATAGTCCTCAACTAGAAAGGCCCCAAAAGGTACCTTACCAAGAAAATCAAAAGCCTTAAATCTTTCACCTATCTTGATAGATTAACTCAACTCTCATTATGGTCAGTAGCTTATAGGCCACTCTGAGATGACCCGTGTCTTGCTTTTTAGGCTATGAAGAATCAATCCTATTTGGCCTTCATTTTCTTTGCAATACCAGAGGCTCTACAAGCACCCAAATTACACCAACAAATAAGAGACTCACTGGACAGACAGGTTTCTAAATCATCATATTTCTAATCAATGGAATAAAATTTCTCTCTGTGAATGCTAGGATTCCCCCCTGTCTTAAAAATGCCTCATGGGGTTGTTAGCCTAGTAGTAAACTATGAACTTACGTAAAAATGAGATTTACACTCAGCACCACAAATCTGTTTTGAATGGAAGCTTATAATGAATTATCTGACTATGTGGAAACATCTCCTGGTGGGAAATATCTGACTGGGGAGAAATGCTCTACTAAGTGTGGTCATTGTCTGACAGGTAGGAAGATATGGAGCTAACTGATGCACTGGGCAGATGATGGACAGGAGGATCAGTGAGGTACGCAGGAGATGGGAGAGCCTAAGAAGAATTAGTGCAAGGCTGTAAGATGGGGCTGATCAGAAGTATAAGACAATGCACTTTAATAAGTCCTTTTCATCTGGAATTCATAGCTGACAAAGATAGGTACACCCATCCAGGTTTATATAGGGACTTTAGAAGGGGTATGATATGGAAGGAAAGGTGATGAGTCATTCACCTGAGATAGTTCATAGGTGCAATGCAGATCTCTTGATCTTGGCTCCAGACATAGTGCACAGAGATGCAGGTTCACCATAGAAGGGGCAGAGGACAAGAACCAGGTAAAAGAAAGAGCTTTGCAACAGGTGTGGTTTAATCCAGCTTTTAACCAAATATTTGCAGTGGTTGGGAGAGGTATTGGCTGGTAGTTTGCAAAGCACAAAGCTGGGTGCAGTGATGAACATGCAGCAAAATGCTATAAATGGGAAAATAGCAGGACTGGTCATAGCCTAGGATTGTTAATTTTCCAGACTGATAAAACTGGAACCACTGAGCACGGTTGTTCATAGGTTCATAGGTTCATAGGTTTATACTAGGCTATCTGCCCTAAGGCATTTATAAGCCTAGCCCAAATTATTGTGGCTTACGCCACCCCTTATATGAAAAAATACTGTGCCCATTAGTTTGTTGTGCCTCTGTCCAGCAGTGACCCAGAGATGATTCCCAGGGTAAACCTACGATCTCCCATCCACAGGTCTAGATTTCTCTTGAACAGAGTCAGCGAGGTGCTCTGCCTCACATGGACCGGGATTTTATTCCACAGCATAGGGAGTCTCTGAGTGATAAATCTATCCCTCCAGCACGTCCTATTTATATCCGTGCTAAGGTTTAAGTCGCTTGCTCTAGTGGTTTTGGTGGATTTGGATTTTTTGAGGTGGAGCATGTCCATTAATTCCGGGTTGGACATGGCCTTGTATGTCAGGCACATGTCACCTCTGAGCAGACGGTATGCGACTGAATAGAGCTGGAGTTTCTTCAATCTGGCAGCATATGACAGATTTTGGGGTCCCTTTTTCCTTTTGGGGGGGAACTTTTGGGGCTCTCCAATTGCTGCAGATGTCGGGTGAGATACATCCCGAATGGGGCATTGTACTCGATCATTGGTCTGATAAGTGAAGAGTACAGGGGAACAATGACCTCACTAGATCTGGATGTGAATCCCTTCATGATCAGGTGGGCAATGTAGAAGGTCTTTCTAACCACTTTAGCAATGTGAGTGTCAAAAGAAAGGCCACTGTCAACCTGGGTCCCCAGGTCCCTGATAACCTCTTCTGTGCTTAGTGGATTGCCACCTATATGGTAGCTTGGGGTTACCTTGTTTTTCCCGAAGGGTATGACTATACATTTTTGGCGTTTAACTTCAGGCCATGGCTCTGGCACCAGCTATCTGTTTCCGTGAGTCCCTTCTGAAGGATATCAGTGTCCGATGCACTTTCCACTATGGCCAGTTTGCAGTCATCTGCAAACTTTGTCAGCCAAAGTCCTCCCATGTTGGCCTGTACTTCTGAGAAGTAGATGCCAAACAATAGGGGCCAAGGACCGAGCCCTGTGGGACACCACTTGTGACCGGCTTGGAGTCTGACACAGCGCCAGCAACTCTAACCCTGTGGGTTCTGTCCTTAAGCCAGTTTGCAACCCATCTTGTGACATATGGGTTTGCATTTAAGCTGGTAAGTTTTTCTACAATACCCGAGTGGGGTATTGTGTCGAAAGCCTTTGCAAGGTCAAGGTAGGCTGTATGGACTGCCTTTCCTCATCAATGGCCTTGGTGACTATTTCAAGAAGTCGACCAAGTTCAAAAGGCATGATCTTCCCTTGACAAAGCCAAACTGGGTCGGGTCCAATGTCTGCAAGTCCCCTATATCTTTGTTTATGAGCTCCATTATGATCCTCTCCATAGCTTTGCAGACTAGACTTGTTCCGCTTATGGGGCGGTAATTACCAGGGTCCGTGAGGCCACCTTTGTGGAGTGGGACCACAGTTGCCGTCGCCACTCCTTGGGCACGTATCCTGTGGTAAGGCTGAGATTAAACAGCTGCCTTATGTGCGGGTTTAATTCCTCATTTAGCTCGTGTAGCACACAGCCGGGGACACCATCCGGTCCCATTGATGCTGTGATTTAGCTTTAGAGACAGCAGCTTTCACCTGCGCATTTGAGATGTCCGGGAGGCTACACTCGGCTGGGATAGTTATCTCTCCTTTAGGGGAGAGGGGTGAAGTTTGCACTGAACCTGTCTGCCAGTATGTTGGCAATGTCTGTGGGTTCAGTGATTTTTGTATCATTTTGGACTAATTCTGAGCATATCTGTGAGTTTCCACCCAGGTTCCTAACATAGCTGAAAAAGGCCTTATGATTGTCCTTTGAATCCATGGCAATTTTTCTCTCAAAATTGGCCTTAGTTGATTTTATGAGTGCTCGTAATTTTTACTAATAATGATCAGGGGTGACTTCCCTTTTATGGATTTTGTTCTATCATGTAATAGCTTTCTCCTCTTATTGTAAAGTTTGTTAATGGCTGGGGTCCACCAGACTGGACGTTTGCCCTTTGTGGAAAGAGTCTTGGTTTTATTTGGGATTGCCTGATCCATGCAGTCCTGGAGGTGTTCATAGAAGGCATTTGTAAGGGCTTCCGAGCTTGGGTTGTGGTTTCCTCTGACTCAGGGGCCTTGAAGGATACCACACCAGTCTTGAGTAGTGTGAAGTTTGCTTTAGAGAAGTTCTTCACTATGGTCTTTTTGTTTGGGGTGGGGGGATGTGGATTTCCAGTGAGATTAGTTTATGATCAGATCTCACCAATGAGGGATATACTTCCGTGTGGAGCATTTTGTCCCCATGTTTGTGACAATGAGATCTAGTATATTTTCTCCTCTCGTGGAACAGTGACTAGCTGTTCCATGGCATTTGAATTTATGAACTCCAGGAACCGTTGGGCTAGAAAGTTAGGGCTTGAGTAATGTTCCCAGTCTATATTCGGGTAGTTGAAGTCACCCAATATGATGGTGTTTGGAGATACATTTATACCCTCCAGTGTCTTCAGGAAGGCTGTGTGGGGTTCCTGAGTTTGAGAGGGTGGCCTGTAGCATGCTACAATTTGTAGAGCAGTTTTGCCTATTGTTAGTTGCACCTGGATGGTTTCCGAAGCTTCATGCGTTGCCACCAACCTGGAGGTGTGAGTATCCTTTATGAATATGGATACACCCCCTCCTTTTGTGGAGTGGTCCGGGTTTTGGGGCCGGAACGCATGATATGAGGTAAAACCTAATAGTGCCGGGGTGCTCTCAGGAGCCTTGAACCAGGTTTCAGTTACAGCACAGACATCGATGTTCTCCATACTGAGAAGGGCCTCGAGTGCGTGCATTTTGAGATTGTAATACAGTGCAGAGTTGATCTTTCAGTATAATAGGAACAGTCGATCAATACATCATAACAGAGAACTCAGCAGAAGAATTGGTTTGTATAAGCTTGGGGAATAGTTCAAAATGGTGTTTAGTTAACCTGGACTTCGACATGTCTAAGCTGCAGAGGAATAAGTTGATGATTTCATTATGATTTCTAACAACCAACCTCATTCTTGATGAATCAATAAAGGTGTTATTCCAATAATTTGATGTGATGTGTCTCTCATAATTGAGGACAGAAATAAAAGTAACAAATGGCTTGTTAACAGGGAGCACTGAACACTTTAGCCCTGGCCAAAAATTTATTATCAGCAGATACCTTGGTGCTTCAATAAATGCCTCATCAGCATTCAGAAACTGCCAGTAAAGAAAATCATGCCCACCCTGACATCTTGTACCTGTGGTGGCTGCCCCCTACCTACACCTCTGCAAATCATTAAAAGGGGAACTAATTCCATCACCTATCCATTCTGAGATGGGATAACAAGAAAGGGATACAAAAAATTAACTGACTAACTAAATCTAACAGCAATAACATTAGGTAGAAAAAAAACTTTGTTTATTTCTAAATATAAGCCATCTGTTCTGTATGCAGTAAGGAGTTTGCTCTAGCCATATGGCTTTAAATAACGCAATACATCAGTTAATTATGAAGCCACATTTTATATTCACTGAGATTTTTAACAGCAACCCTGCTGCAAATTAATGTCAGAATTACACTAATAATATTCATTGTATTGCAAATGATTTAAAAATACATACTCACCAGGAGAGAACAATGTTCCATTCACACTACAAAAGCATTGTGTGGTGAATATCATTTCAGTCTGGGTAAAAGATAAAGGATGTTTATTACTTGTAGCATTAAGTGAAGATGTTGACAATGCAGTAGACACTAATGTTGGAGGAGGAGTTTTAATGGGATGTCTTGCCGAACTAAGAAGTACAGAACTTGTGCCATTTGGACTAGCAAATGTAATAGTTAGATATTGAGTTGTAATATTTTGGAATTCAGTAGTTTGAGATACAAGAGGTGAAGAAGTAGTTTTCATGGTTGTTATAGTTAAAACACCAGTTGTAGTTGTAACAGTAGAAAACACTGGCATTGTCTTTGGTGTTCTTGTCTTTTCATCCATATCAGTTGATACTAATGTTGTTTTCAGTGTTGGTATCTTTTCAGCTGCAATAGTTGTTATCAATGCTTCTAGTGTTGTCTTTCCTTTTGTAGTAGTTTTTACTTTTGTTGCTGTTGTCTTTTCATACTCAGCAAATGTTACTGTGGTTGTTTTTCTTGTTTTTGTCTTTTCAGTCATGTCAGTTGCTACTAATGTTGTTTTTGGTTTTGGCATATTTTCAGCTGCAGTAGTTGTTATTGATGTTTCTGGTGTTGTCTTTCTAGTCATAGTAGTTGTTACTGATACTTTTGTTGCTGTTGTCTTTTCATCCTCAGCAAATGTTACTGATGTTTTTGTTGTTTTTGTCTTTTCAGTCAAATCAGTTGCTACTAATGCTATTTTTGGTGTTGGAATATTTTCAGCTGCAGTAGTTGTTATCAATGTTTCTAATGTTGTCTTTCCATTCATTGTAGTTTTTACTGATACTTTTGTTGGTGTTGTATTTTCATCCTCAGCCAATATTACTGATGTTGTTTTTGGTGTTTTTATCTTTTCAGTCATATCGGTTGCTACTGATGTTGCTTTTGGTGCTGGTATCTTTTCAGCTGCAGTAGTTGTTATCGATGTTTTGGGTGTTGTTGTCTTTCCATTTGTAGTAGTTTTTACTGATTCTTTTGTTGGTGTTGTATTTTCATCCTCAGGTGATATTACTGATGTTGTTTTTGGTGTTTTTATCTTTTCAGTCATATCAGTTGCTATTGATGTTGTTTTTGGTGTTGGTATCTTTTCAGCTGCAGTGGTTGTTACTGAAGTTTCTGGTGTTGTATTTCCAGTAATAGTAGTTGTTACTGATACTTTTGTTGCTGTTGTCTTTTCATCCTCAGCAAATGTTACTGAAGTTGTTTTTGTTGTTTTTGTCTTTTCAGTCACATCAGTTGCTACTAATGTTGTTTTTGGTGTTGGCATCTTTTCAGCTGCAATAGTTGTTATCAGTGTTTCTGGTGTTTTTGTCTTTCCATTTGTAGTAGCTTTTACTGATACTTTTGTTGGTGTATTTTCATCCTCAGCCAATATTACTGATGTTGTTTTTGGTGTTTTTATCTTTTCAGTCATATCAGTTGCTACTGATGTTGTTTTTGGTGTTGGCATCTTTTCAGCTGCAGTAGTTTTTATTGCTGCTTCTGATGTTGCTGTCTTTCCAGTCATAGTAGTTGTTACTGATACTTCTGTTGCAGTTGTCTTTTCATCCTCAGCAAATGTTACTGAAGTTGTTTTTGTTGTTTTTGTCTTTTTAGTCATGCCAGTTGCTAGTAATGTTGTTTTTGGTGTTGGTATCTTTTCAGCTGCAGTAGTTCTTATCAGTGTTTCTGGTGTTGTTGTCTTTCCATTCTTAGTAGTTTTTACTGATACTTTTGTTGGTGTTGTATTTTCATCCTCAGCCAATATTACTGGTGTTGTTTTTGGTGTTTTTATCTTTTCAGTCATAGTTGCTACTGATGTTGTTTTTGGTATTGGCATCTTTTCAGCTGCAGTAGTTGTTATTGATGTTTCTGGTGTTGTTGTCTTTCCAGTCATAGTAGTTTTTACTGATACTTTTGTTGGTGTTGTATTTTCATCCTCAGCCAATATTACTGATGTTGTTTTTGGTGTTTTTATCTTTTCAGTCATATCAGTTGCTACTGATGTTGTTTTTGGTGTTGGTATCTTTTCAGCTGCAGTAGTTGTTATTGATGTTTCTGGTGTTGTCTTTCCAGTTATAGTAGTTTTTACTGATACTTTTGTTGCTGTTGTCTTTTCATCCTCAGCAAATGTTACTGAAGTTGCTTTTGTTGTTTTTGTCTTTTCAGTCATATCAGTTGCTACTAATGTTGTTTTTGGTGTTGGTATCTTTTCAGCTTCAATAGTTGTTATCA
The DNA here is from genome assembly GCF_019279795.1 of Protopterus annectens. Lineage (NCBI taxonomy): Eukaryota > Metazoa > Chordata > Ceratodontiformes > Protopteridae > Protopterus > Protopterus annectens. The sequence goes on along the minus strand of NC_056751.1, from coordinate 626,538,308 downwards.
ATGTTTCTGGTGTTGTTGTCTTTCCATTTGCAGTAGTTTTTACTGATACTTTTGTTGGTGTTGTATTTTCATCCTCAGCCAATATTACTGATGTTGTTTTTGGTGTTTTTATATTTTCAGTCATAGTTGCTACTGATGTTTTTGGTGTTGGTATCTTTTCAGCTGCAGTAGTTATTGATGTTTCTGGTGTTGTTGTCTTTCCAGTCATAACAGTTGTTACTGATACTTTTGTTGCTGTTGTCTTTTCATCCTCACCAAATGTTAGCATAGCAGTCGTAACAGATGTTGTTTTTGCAGTTGTCTTTTCGGTCATAGCAGTCATAACAGATGTTGTTTTTGCTGATATCTTTTCAGTCATAGCAGTTGTTAATGATGTTTCTGGTGTTGTCTTTTCAGTCACAGCGGTTGTTACTGATATTGTTTTTGGTGGTGTTGTCTTTTCAGTCATATCAATTGTAATTGATGGTGTTTTTGCTGTTGTTTCATTCATGGCAGTTTTTAATGATGTTGCTGGAATTGCTGTCTTTTCAATCATAGTTGTAACAGATGTTTTTGCAGTTATCTTTTCAGTCACAGGAGCTGCTGCTGTTACTGTTGGGGTTGTCTTTTCAGCCATAGCAATTGCTTCTGATGTTGCTGGAATTCTTGTCTTTTCAGTTACACTAGTTGTTACTAATGTTGCTGGTGGTGTTCTTGTCTTTTCAGTCATAGCAGACGTTACTGATGTTGTTTGAGGTGTTGGTATCTTTTCAGTTGTGGTGGTCATTACTGCTTCTGGTGCTGTTGCCTTTTCAGTCATAGTAGGTGTTACTGATGTTGCTTTTGGTGTTTTTTCAGTCATTTCAGTCATAACTGATGACATTTTTACTGTTGTCTTTTCATTCATAGCAGTTGTTACTGATGATGTATTTTTAGTCACAGTAGTTGTTATTAATGTTGGTGTTATCTTTTCAGTCATTGCAGTTGTTATTGATGTTTTTGGTGGTGCTGTCTTTTCAGTCACAGTAGTTGCTCTTTCTAGTGTTGGCATACTTTCAGTTGTAGTAGTTGTTCCTGATGCTTCTGCTGTTGTTTTTTCAGTCATAATAGTTATAAGTAATGTTGATTTTGGTAATGATGTCCTTTCAGTCATAGTTCTTACTGATGTTGTTGTAAGTGTTGTCTTTTCAGGCACAGCAGTCATTACTGATGTTGTTTTTGGTGGTGTTGTCATTTCAGCCTCAGTAGTTGTTACTAATTTTATGTTTGGTGTGTTTGCCTTTTCAGTCATTTCAGTTGTTTCTGATGTTGAGGGTAGTATCTTTTCAGTTGTAATATTTGTCGCTGCTGTGGATACTTCACTGTTTGTTGCAGTTGTCTGGAGTAGGGAAGTATCTTTGGTAAAAAGCGCAGTGTTTGAAACTGAAGATAGTGACCTTACTAATGATGATGTAGGCTCTGAATCTGTTGAAAACTTTGCAGAAAGAGCTTCCGTTATAATAGCTTTGGAAGTCAGTTCTGGGATTTCAGATGATGTTACTGGTATAGTGTACCAAACTGTAGTTGTCATAACTGGTACTGATTGTTCAGTCTGAGAGGTTGTTGGGATTTTAGATGTAGCTGCCTCAACTGTAGGAATAACTATTTTGCTTGTAGTTGTAGATGATTCAATGGCAGAGAGCAATGTGGGTGGAAATGAAGTTCCTGAAGTCAATGGTTTGACAAACACAGTTGTTGGGGAGGAGGTTGCAGGCTGTGGAGACTCTGATGTCTTTGATGCTGTTGTGTGCAAGGCTGAAATGGTTGTAATAAATGTTGCTGGTTTTTCTGTTAGACTTGTGCTTAGGGTGTAGGATACAGTTGTATGAATTGTAGATGGAGCTGTGCTTGCTTCAGTTGTCAAGGTAACTGGCATAGAGACTGAAGTAGTTGAGGCTAGAGTTGCTGGAGATTCCTTAGAAGATTCCTTAGTAGATGTTTCAGTAGAGGTAGTTGAAGGAACATATAAGGCAGGTTCTGGAATTTCAGATGAACCTATAGAAGATTCTGTCAATGTGGACATTTGAACTGTAGATGCTGGTCCAACTGTAGCCCCATTTTTCTGTGTTGAAAAACTAGTGGTCAAGGACACAATGGATGGGTGCATCATAGTTCCAGTTTCTATCATTCTCTTAGTTGGGGTTAAAAATTGTACTGTAGATTCTTCTGGAGATACTTCTACTTTTGTTGTGCTTACTGGGCCTTCTGAGTTTGTTGCTGCAGAAATTGTGCTAGATATTTCTGTATGTGCTGTACTAGAATATGCAGTGGTTCTGGCAGAGATTGCTTCTGTTTCCTGAGTTGCTAGTACTACAGAAGATGCACTTTTTGAAAATTCTGTTGTTGTTGGCAATGGCACTGCTGTACTATACGTAGATATGTTCCATCTCACAGATGATAATGCATTAGTTTCTGTACTGCTTTGAGTTGTGGGGGACTCAACAGTTGATGTTTGTGTTGCTAATGTTGATAACATTATACTTGTAGCAAAAGTAGATGCTGATGATGTTGGAAAGGTTTCATCAGTTTCTATTTCTGTTGCTAATGTTGTCATAGTTATAGAAACAGTAGGTGCTGATGCATGAAATGTTTCGATGAATGATGTTTGTGCTGGTAATGTAGACAAAGCTGTAGAAACTGTACTTGTTGATGGAAAAGCTTCAGCGGTTGATGTTTGTGTTTCTACTGTTGATGAGGTTCCAGTTGTAGCAAAAGAACTTGCTGAAGCTGGAACTATTTCAACAGTTGATTTATCTGTTGCTAATGTTGATACAGTTGCACTTGTAGAAAAAGCAGACTCTGATGATGGAAACATTTCAGCAAGTGATGTTTGTGTTGCTAATGTAGCTGAAGAAACTGTGGGTACTGATGAGAGAAAGGTTTCATTGGATGATGTTTGTGCTGATAGTGTATATGAAGCTGTGGGAATAGTAGCTGTTGATGCTGGAAATGCTTCTGTTGTTTGTATTATTAATGTTGAAGTTGCATTTGTAAGAATAGCACTCGATGATGGAAATGCTTCTGTTGTTTGTATTAATGTTGAAGTTGCACTTGTAAGAATAGCACTCGTTGATGCTGGAAATTTTTCAGCACTTGATTGTGTTGCTATTGTTGAAGATGTAATTGTAGAAACAGTAGATGATGACAATGGATAGGTTTCAGCAGTTGGCAAAGTTGTACTTTTGGAAAAAGTAGGTGATGATGTTGAAAAGATTTCAGCAGTTGATGTTTCTGTTACCAATGTTGAAAATGTACTTGTAGAAAAAGCAGGTGCAGTGAATATTGGAACTGAGGTAGATTCTGTTGCTTCCTGAGTGGATACAATTGTACTTGCTGGAACTGTCGATGTTGTAGTCACTATTACCGATGCTGTGATGACTTCCTTTGTAGACTTAGTTGGGAATGTAGATGTTATTTTTGATTTTGTAGTTGCCGTTGTTGTATCTGAAGGGACAGTAGATGTAGCTGATTTGGAAACTTCAGCTGTTGTTGTTGCTTTTACAGATGGATGTTGGACTTTACTGTCTACCAATATAGTATCACTTCCTTTTTCAGCTGATATTTCTGAGGCTGCAGTTGATTCACATGGCATGTATTTACAACAAAGAATTCTAATTTCGTAGTTGTAACAAACTGGTGGAAGTTGTGCCTTGTTGTAACATATTAGTCCTGTTACATTGTTGCATATCACTTTTTGCCCGACATCTTGAATTGGAACTGAAGGGTAATCCACTGCTCTACATTCCACATCTTTTGGATAGTTACATATTTCATAATGGTGTTTCCTTATATTTTCAAATGTTTCAAAGTCTCCATCACCATTCATTCCATTTTCAGGATAACTGACATCATACCACTGAGACCACTGACAAACTTCCTTGACGCATCCTGTGGCACTAGTTGGGAGCAATCCTATAAACAGTCATAATGCACAGATGAACAAATGTCCATACTTTCTTTCAAATCATATAACAAGACATGTATACCATGCCTTAATGGTTCTGTTACTTTATTAACTTATACTAGCTAATATGTCTAAAGCTAGCATTTTACACATCTTTCTTCCAGTCATTAACGCTGTAGCACAGTGAATCAAAAAAATCTATTTTCTTGTTATGCTACCATATATAACAATTTCCCCAGTCTTATGCTTTATTCTTTGATATGAGTTTGCATTTATCATTTAAACAACTATGACTGACCTACACTGATTTTAAGAAAACTTAATTTTCTTTGCATCTGTAACATTTACTTGACAAAATATGCCACATTTTAGATGAAGGCAGATGCGCACATGCGTGCACGCGCACACACACACACACACACACACACACACACACACACACACACACACACACACACACACACACACACACACACACACACACTTCATTCCTTCGTCCCAGAGTACTGCATTGTCTAAAGAAAGAAACCAAGTAGAGTAAACATGAGCATGATCCTTGGTTTCTTTGTTTTGTTGTTAATATATTAACTATGAATGCATTAAGCTTGTTTTTTTTTTTGCAGACACCCAGGTGTGAAATGTAGTATGCTTGGGCTTCAACAGCTTGTCTGACAATTACTGTTGATGTGTGTGTATGTATGCATGAATTAATGGCTAAGTGTGCCTGTGAGTACAATCAGATGAGGGCAGGTTGAGTGTGTGTGTGGGTGGAGGGGCATGTTTGTGTGAGTGTGAGTGTGTGTGTGTGTGTGTGTGTGTGTGTGTGTGTGCGTGTGTGTGTGTGTGTGTGTGTGTGTGTGTGTGTGTGTGCGTGTGTACACAGGCGTGCATCTGTGTGTCTGTGTCAGGCGCTGTCATAACTTTAATCCCTACACCAATGAGCAAATCCTGCAATATTGGGGGGGGGCACTAGACACAGGGGAAAATTTAAATATTTACTCTCTAGTCACATAATGGTTTTGGAGCATGAAAGATGTATGGGTGGGAGGAACTAGACACCAGGGATATTCTTTAAATATTAGAATAAGTCACTTAAAAAAGTTACAGGAACAACAGGGAAAAGGCTTCAGATCCTGTACCTTCACCACAGCAAGCAGCTTGTTAATAAAGGTCCTCTGCCTAACTATATAGATCAAGGACATGGCTTAAATATAACCCTAAGTCACTTTAAGCAGCTCCTTAACTGAGTTTTATTTCTGTACACTAATACCAGAGACCAGGTGGCTACTTAACTATAACCTTAAGTCACTTTAAGCAGCTCCTTAACTGAGCTTTCATCCTCTATTGCAACTAAGGACTTCATGAAATGCTAGCTCTTGCATCCAGATGTATTTTCTGAACAATAATAAGTAAGGAACTTAAATCTATGGTATTACTGACCAACTGCATTTGGTCAGTGAGTTACCATGGTCTCGTGGGTATAAGGGCCAAAATTAGGAGTGTTCTATAAAATCAGGGACAGTTGAAAGGGGTGGATGTCTCCATACAGGAGAGCTGATATATTGCTAAATGGGCATATGCTGAAGACTTCAAGACAAAGTCGGGACTAGATGACACCAGGAAGAAACTTGAAATATTTTTTCGATCTGACTAACTTAAAAAGTTAATAGAGGTACAGGTCTAGCATCACAATGCATTTTCTGAACTTTAGGAAGAGTGAAACTCTTATATCTGGCATTATTTGCTGACTGTAATCATCCATGATTTACAAGGAGCAGGGAAATAAAAACAGGCAAGGACGCTCTGTAAACTAAGTGACAGGTAAGAGGTATGGTGTGTGTGTGTGTGTGTGTGTGTGTGTGTGTGTGTGTGTGTGTGTGTGTGTGTGTGTGTGTGTGTGTGTGTGTGTGTGTGTGTGTGTGTGTGTGTGTGTGTGTGTGTGTGTGTGTGTGTCTCTGTGTGTGTCTGTGTGTGTGTGTGTGTGTGTGTGTGTGTGTGTGTGTGTGTGTGTGTGTGTGTGTGTGTGTGTGTGTGTGTGTGTTTGTGTGTATGTGTGCGTGTGTGTGTGTGTGTTGACTGTCAGCATGTATGTGGGAGAATAAATGCGGGGTGCCTCTTCCAACATGTTGCATGGGCCACCAGAAGCTATTACCATAGTAAAGTGTTGATTAGCACTATAGTATTTTCCACATTTGCAGACACAGGCCCTTTTGGTTGCAGTTGTTAGCACCCACAATGGGGGTTCTTTGTGAATCCGGGGGATAATATTGCCTAAATGGCATATGCTGTCCAGACAGCTATAAGGATACTGACTTTTTCTATCACTGGCTGGTAGACCTGAACTATATATATATATATATATATATATATATATATATATATATATATATATATTTAAATATACATATATATATTTCCATTTGTTGACTGTGAGAATCCATCTGATTAAAAGTCCTGTTTTCAGTGGAGGCCTGGGAAAAGCTCCAAGAAATTACAATACCTAATTTATGTCTATTTTAGGGATGCTGTTTAATCTTAATGGTTTCTTTTTTTTTAACTTTTTATTAGTTCACATAAAGAAAGAAAAGACAACACAAAATATAAAATTCAGCCATCAAATAAAACAATTAAACTATATACCAAGTCTATAACAAATAATAATATTAAACAATAACATGAAAATTTTTTCCTAACAAATCTTTAAGTTTTGTCAGTATAGTTTCTTATGAGAGATATTCATGGTTCTATTATATATAATTTGTAGTTCTTTGTTACATACACTTTTCGCTAGACAATCAAAATCTGAAAAGAGAGGATGTTTTTAATATTCCAATTCATTGTGATTACAATCTTAACTATTTCTGATGAAGCCTTATTCCTGACGAAAGCAATTATTAAAATTAACTACACTAATGTTAAAGTTCTCACAGTCATTCCTTTTTGTGTGCCTCCGTGGTTTTTCTTTGGTTTTAGAAATTCTGTTGACCTTCTGTTGGAATACAATGACCACTGTATATATTGTGAGTTATTGTACAAATTGATGAATAAATGTAACTATTGTAAAACATTTCATCCACTCCTGTAAGTACTGTAATGGACTATGTTCAAAACTACCTTTGATATAAAAAATTAATATAACTTTCACTTAATAGTCATTTCCTTCTACTCAACAAGTTCAACTTATGTTGTACTTTGCTTCCTGTGCCTTGTTTGCTTCTTTCGTCTGTATAATTGAACTTGCACCTTCTTATCTTTTATAATTCATTTAATTGCTATAAGATCTTGTATTTTTCTGCTGTTTATTGTACTGCTTCTCTGAAGCCCAGGTCATGGCAGAAAAGGGTTTTCGGACCAGCCCACCTACCTGGTTATCAAATTGCAATAAATAACTGTCAGCATTGTAATTGTGGAATTTAATAGAATATACTTGTATTCCATCTATCTGTATTTTGAATGTTTCTGATCTTAGACTATGTATTGTTTGTTCTATTTAATTGTGGAGCTTTTCTCCCCGGGTCTCTGCTGAAAAGGGATATGTATCCAGTCAGACTAACCCGGTAAACAAATGTAAAATAAATAAATAAATAAAATAAAAATAAATACATGAAAGGTATACATATAATAAAATAAATGATAGTATAAAATTTATATTGATACAGAAAGAGTTTACATAAATAAATAGTTAAATGGACCTTCATCGTTATCTTTACAGAAGGTGCAGTGATATGTATAACGTATTGCACAAAGAATAGAGGTGAGAGAACAGCAAGGTAGGGATCATAGAAGGATAGAAACTGGGGAGAGATCAGAAATGAAGAAGGAGTATAGGGGTGTATATTCATCAAAGTCTTCTTACTTTGAATGGCTATTCATTAAAGCGACATCATCGAACGACCCTTCTTGGAACATTCACATCAGCAAACGTTTTTCCCAGGGAAGCAAGTCACTTGGCTAACATATAGAAATTTGCCCTTTTCCTCACTGTAGTATGATCTTGGAGTTGGTTTATATAAGTAGGGGGATGTGGGGGACATAGCCCCTCACTTTTGTTGGGTTTGATGTACTGTGACTTGTGTTTAGGTAGGTATGCTGGCCAAGTGATTTCTTACCATGAGAAAAATGTTCACTGATGTGAACGCTTGATGAAGGGCCATTCGATTATGTCAGTTTGATGAATAGCTGTTCGAGGTAAGTAAACTTCAATGAAGCGATATAGACCCAGCGTATAGATTTCAAAACATAGAATGATAGAGACACGTGAGTTTATAAGGCAATATTTTCCAGGGTGTAGGAATGATATAAAGTATGAGAAGAGAGAATTATCTGAGGCAGTGAAGTAGATTTTTAGGTCAAAGGGCATGGCCAGTTAGAAGGTAAGTGCATTGTTAGGTTCTAAAGGAACCAGAGTTGGTAAGGTTCTTCTTATAATAGGTTAGATATTGTGTGTTATATTTATATTATATTTTTCTATCTGTGGTATGGGTTTTTATTTAACAGGGAGTGCAGTTTCTTTAATACTTAATTATTTAATTGATTTATTATTAATTAAGTTATTTACACTCTGTATATAAGGGAATGTATCTTTACCATGAATTGTGTGCTCATTGAAAGCTGTGGTGGACGAGGCACTAAGACATGTTTCAGTGATACATTTTCCAACTGGAATCATTGTTGTTTTTCATCGTATAGTCTTTTTTAAGACTGGTTTTTGGTTTTTTGTTGTTTTTTTTTTTGGTAAGGTTCTTGCCTGAGGCATGGGGGATTGAGTTCCACGGTTTAGGTATGTCGATACTGCAGTGATGGTTTAATTTAAACTCTCACAAGAGGATTAGAAATTGATGTCTGAGGTTTCTAGCTGAAATGCATTTTTCTGCAACGGTGGATATATGCGGACATATAATAGGCTTTAAAATTTATTGTATGCGGCCTTTCGTTGATTAATTGTCAACAGCATTGATATTTCTAGCCATTTATTTTTAAAGAACTTCAGAGTGATGATGCTTTATTAAACCATTAGCATATTTAGTTACCTTACTGTATGTTTGTCCAAGTTTTGGAATATTAGTAAAGAGAGGAAGAGTACAGAAAGGTAGGCATGAAGAGTGTTTGAGCAGTATATTCATTTAGACTATTGTATTTAAGTAGGGCTTGCATTTTTTTGGAACATGAGAAGGTTTTCGAGGGTTTTAGAAATGAAACAGACAATATTTTTGTCTCAGCGTTGTTGATGACTGATGATTATTCCAATTTTTTGACACAGGAAATTTGGTCGACTGATGTATTGCTTTTAGGGGTAATATTGATTTTCCCTAAGCCAGACAGTAGTAAATTAGGTTAATTGGAATTATGGAGTAGTCAAGACTCTGTGATCCACTGTTCTATGCACTGTAAATTTGTCTGAGTGAAATACTGAAGTAGGTTAAGGGAAACAGTTGAGTAGATGAGGGCGGAATTGTCTATATATAGTATTAACGTGACATTGGGAATTGCAGTATACATATCATTAACAATGATACTGAAAAGGATAGGTCTGAGTATACATTATTGTGGTTCTCCTCTACTGATAGTAAGAAAGTTAGAATTAGTGAACATTTGACTGCTTGGAATCAACCAGAAAGGTAGCATTTAAACCATGTTAAGGAATTGCTACTAAGAGCCATTTTGTCCAGTCTTTGAAGAAGGATGGAGTAGAAAACAGTATCAAAGGCCTGACTGACTGTTTTCACATAAGATGCACATTGGCTAATGCTCACTGCTGGTTGAAGAATGTTTTCTGCCCTATTGGGGCTCCACAGTCGTTCTTGGTTAAGGAATTTTTTTTCAGCCCCTACTGGGGTACTGGAATTTTTTATTACCCTCTGAACGTACTCTTTAATCTTCCCCTCCCTGTTATGAGTAGCTACACTCAGAATCACTCCATACCTCTCAAATGTCCAGAAATTTGCAGAACGTCCAGATTTGTGCCTCATATTTCTGGTCTGTAACTCATAAACTTTGTGTTTTCTTGTCTAGAGGAGTGAAGTAACTAAATAATGACAGTCATTTCAGTTTCAGACTTCATATCCTCCAGAAATGTGCGGTAATGCAAAACTGTTATTTTAGCAACTTTCTAGGTTTATAAGAGCAATATTTAAAATCTATCATTGTTTTTGGGTCTTTTGTTCCTTCATTATTTTTTGTCTTTTTCCAGATTGCTTCCACTAAGAAGTTGAGAGGTATGAACTAAGCTATCACTTCATACTACTCTGTGGTGCGAACTACACTGTCACTTCTTACTACTCTGTGGTATGAACTATGCTGTCACTTCATACTAGTTTGTGGTATGAACTATACTGTCACTTCATACTAGTCTGTGGCATGAATCACACTGTCACTTCATACTACTCTGTGGTATGAACTACGCTGTCACTTCATACTACTCTGTGGTATGACCACACTGTCACTTCATACTACTCTGTGGTATGACCACACTATCACTTCATACTATTCTGTGGTATGAACCATGCTGTCACTTCATACTACTCTGTGGTATGACCACACTGTCACTTCATACTACTCTGTGGTATGAACCACACTGTCACTTCATACTACTCTGTGGTATGAACTACGCTGTCACTTCATACTACTCTGTGGTATGACCACACTGTCACTTCATACTACTCTGTGGTATGAACAATGCTGTCACTTCATACTACTCTGTGGTATGACCACACTGTCACTTCATACTACTCTGTGGTATGAACCATGCTGTCACTTCATACTACTCTGTGGTATGACCACACTGTCACTTCATATTACTCTGTGGTATGAACCATGCTGTCACTTCATACTACTCTGTGGTATGAACTACACTGTCACTTCATACTACTCTGTGGTATGAACCACGCTGTCACTTCATACTACTCTGTGGTATGAACTACGCTGTCACTTCATACTACTCTGTGGTATGAACTATGCTGTCACTTCATACTACTCTGTGGTATGAACCATGCTGTCACTTCATACTACTCTGCAGTATGAACTACGCTGTCACTTTATACTACTCTGTGGTATGAACCACGCTGTCACTTCATACTACTCTGTGGTATGAACTACACTGTCACTTCATACTGCTCTGTGGTATGAACCACACTGTCACTTCATCCTACTTGATGGCAGTTAAGGAGCACATTGTTTTCCCCCACCTTTCAGCAGTTAAGTTTGAATGCGGTATAAATCTGGAATAGTGGCATTATAGCATATATCACTTTATAAAAACCTCAGCTGTTAAGATTTTCTTTACTTGGTGCTTTAGTTGTGTTACTTGGTCACATACTCATTTATTTAAACTTACAGTATGTAATGCCTATGGGTTAGAGTGATACTTGTGCAATGTTCTTAAGGTAAAAGCTAAGGTTTTCTGATGTATTTTATTATGGGCAGCAGTATTAGGAAGAAGCCCTCCCCCACCCCCAGTGCAGAGTGCAGTTACCTGCAAAATCATGCAAGGGTATGAAGCAGTGATGGATACCCAGTTAACTTAGATGTAGAGGATATTTAAGAACAGTGGGAGAGGTCCTGAAGAAGTGGCTTACATAAAGACCTGCTGTATATTGTGCCTGTTTAAGTTGGCACTTCCCGGAGTACAAAGGAACATCATTGTTATTTGATATCTACTGCCTTAGAGTGAGTGTTGCAGTCTCCTTCCACCTTATTGTATGAACATATACAGTCTTAGGAATAGTTGTTTCATATGTTGCACTTGTTCTAGTGGAGTCCAGTTTTTACTCTGAAATTGTACCATAGACATACCTGTCTCTCAATTGAGAGGTCCAGTGACTTACCAATAGTACTTTTGGCTGCTTTCTGTCCACTGTCTGCTACTTAATGTTTCACTCTTGACTCCTTGTCAACTTTTTCATATTTCTTTCTGGGCTGGTCCTGTTCTTTCTCCTTCTCCACCCTCTTACTGATATCTTCTACAATGTCCTATTCTGTCTCATACTGTCTTCCTTCTCTTTCTTGTTAATACTGTCCATCTTTTTCCAGTTAGGTTTTAACACTCCCACTGATATTGCTGTTTCCTAGTCTGTTAAAATGTTTTACTTAACTTCTGCTGCTCCTGACTGATTGTTTCTACTCAATATCCAGTTTGGGCCCACTCTGTTTTGCCTCACTTATCTCTGCTGTGCTTCACTCTTCTATCCTACCCCTATCCACACCCACCCCTTAACATCACTTTCTGTATACTTGGTTAACTCCTCCCATCCCAAATGTTAACCCATCATGCAGTACCTTTCACTCTCCCCCAATTTCAGCAATTTAACATCCATCTCAGTACGAACAACTCACCTTCTACCTGTCACCTCTCCAAACTTCAAAAATTTAACCTCCAGTTTGCTTGGCACTTCACACTCCTAACTACCACTATCAATACCCCTGACTCTCTTCATATACCACTGTTACACCTCTTTTTCAGTTCACATTATTACATAATTAAAACTATCTGACTGTAGGCTAACACAGAATATTCCCACTTTTGTCACATATTTTTTACTATTACTGCAGCTAAGACTAAGGCTAAAGGAGTGCCTCCAACTCTCATAACATACTCTTCCTTCTTAGCTTTGACTACCCTACTTACGATGGACTAACAAAAAGTACTGACATCATTATTTCTCTCCTGTTATTCTGCTACATATCTGTGGGTGGACGTGCACATCTGGTGGTGGACTGACCATATCCATCCAAGCACGCCTTTCAATAGGTGAACTTATTTCCTAACCATGAAGTTCCAGGTTTGCTGCAGCAAAACTCCTCATAGTGTTTGCCACTTCTCTGCTCCCTTTTGCAGGTATAACATGCTGATGCAATATTTCCTAGTCAACCACCTAAAATTAAAGACTTATCACTGGCTTACATGGACATTTGTAGTATAAATAACAAGTTGTTGGAATACCTAAAACACCAAAAATCACTTCAGGAAGGAAATGGCCACTAAATAGTTGTATCTATAGACTTTAGTAAAGCAATAATACATAAACGCTTTAACTTAAATCACCGCATTTTCATCGTATAAATCGCAGACTTCATCAGATATACATACTAAACAAATAGCAGCAACTTAAACCCCCACACATTTCACAAACCACCAATGGGAATCTAAAACCAATCAACCTATTAAACAATCCGTCATTCAAGTTGTTGGAACAGGAAGTAGTGTCTCATCAACATAACCGTGCAGTTATTTGTGTTGTTGCTTATTCTTCATCATGCTGATTGCACATCTTCCTTTATCAGTTTTTGCATCATTACAGCAGCACTGAGGTGTAGAGAGATAAAGCCCTGATTATGGCCAAGGTGGCTGAAGGTTGGTTAGCAGCCTGTGTATCTGAGATGCAGGCAGGGAAGCATGGCATGTGCATCCTGGGGGGACAGAGAGGAGAGGGGCTTGCTTTCAGGGCACACTAAGCAGTTTTATTTCTCTGGTGATGACTGAAGAAACAATAGCAAAGTGCTTTCAAGGACTGGCAGGGTTTCCTGCTGTCGCTTGCCCTTTTAAATGTAACTGCTGGTTCAGCACTATATGTGTATTGCACATCCCACCCCCAGGAAGGTTACTAATGGTGGGAACAAAGTATAATAACCCAGAGCAGCAGCAAGACGATGCTGTGATGGGAAGCCTCAGTCTCCTTGCTGGACACAGCCTTTGTTGTAGAAAGTGTGTGGTGTAGCCATGCCAAGGGGTGTAGTTAGACCTAGTGAAAAATGAGAGGCATTAGGATCAACTTGATGGTCAGCTGCCTGGGAAAAATGTGCACCAAAAAAAAGAGGAACAAATGCTCTCAGAATACTCTTACATCATTCCTCTTCAGTTTTTTTTAGCTGTACCCCCAACAATTATTTGTTTATCATTGTCAGTAGCTGTAATTGCTGTTTCCTTTGCTTAACAACTCTCTGTTCTGTTAATTCTCCTCCCAAGTGGTCTCCAGTCTTTTCACTTCTACCAGTTTATCATCTATCCCATATTACTACAACCTTTCCTAAACATTTTTACTTTGCATCTGAAATGGGCTAATTTTAAACCGTCTTTCTGCTTCCCATTTACTCACATATCGCTGTCATTTATGAGAATATTAAAAGTTATGTTTTCCTTTACTTGATCTCTGATGGTTTCTTATGGATGATCTACTAAAGCTCAGGTTACCAAATATTTTTACAATTCATAAACTGATGCAGTTAGCTGTTCCTCATACTTATATGCTGTTTCATTTTATTTTTGTTTTTATTCATATCCTTTATAAAAGATATGTAATAATTCCCAAAGGCTGAATGGCACCTAAAACTGCAAATAAATAAATAAATAATACAGAGACTATTGTTGGTACAAATGTGACTGCTGACGTCAGCCCTTCCTTTAACTGTCATGCCCCAGAAAAAGGAACAGCTGGTCTCTGGGTTTAGTAAAGGTATGAAGACAAAACTAACAATCATCTGGGAGAGCATGCACAGAACTGCATTTATTTAAATGATGGTAATAGAAACAAGTGGAAGGCAATGAAAACCACAGTGAAAACAAATTCAGAACTCGTTTACAGAGAGGGCCAAATAATCATTTTGGTGCTAGATATCAATCTGAAACAACTTCCCTGAGTTCTATAGGTATGGATATGTGTCTGTACCATGAATGCCAACAGTCAAACAACATCCCATAGGTTCACATGGTGTTTGTCTGTCTGCAAGTGAGAGACTATAGGAAACAGTATGCATTTCATTTGAACAAGGGATGACATGGTAGGATGTCTTACGTTTTTCAGTATTTATGATGTGAGAATCAGTATTTTTAAAATATGAGACTTCTGGTCAGGACAGTAAAAAAGTGAAAAGTACTTGAATAACTGCAAAACAGTAATTAATGAAATAGAAAGTAAGTGTGCATAACATTTTTATTTTCATAACATTTTTATTTTGAGATACGGATACAAATGGCTCATCTTAGAAGAAACTAATCACATAATGACATTTGTAGTTATCTGTGACAGAAATATAACACTGAGTTTTACTATGCCTTTTATGCAATGGCAAAGAATGATGCCTTTAAAAATACAATAAGCTCTGTAAATCATTAACTCCTTACATATGTGTACATTTCACGAACAGTCAATTCATGTTGCGATTACAACACTAAAAATCATTTTAACTGATGAAAGTGGAAGCTTACCAGTTGTTTGACTTGGTGAAACTGTAAATGTTTCAAAGGCTGTGAATGGCAAGGTAGTGGAAACAGGGCATGCATACAATATTCTGTCGACTGTTTCATTGGCACCACATGTTGCTATAATACAGCCCCCAATGCCATCTGTAGTGTTGTAAATCACTGAGCCATATGGGTATGTTATGCTATTGTAGATGCAATAACAAGCTGCAATCAAAAAACAGTTACATTTTACTGGACTATTATAAGATGGTGAGCAACTACTATGTTTATTTCTATAAAAGACATAATAAATATGGAAAGACATTATGTATGCAGTTGTTGCACGTATGTCAGTTATGATGTTATGGAAGATTTAACATTCTTAAACAGACTGCATTTTGATGTAGTCCATTTATGTACTCAAAACTAAAAAGTCTGTTACATAATTAAAACTTAAGAACAATCAGAAGGATTTATAAAACCATGCTGATCTCTTATATGCATACATGTAAACAAGCAGTTGTGGTCGAAGTTTTTGTTTTTGGCTTTGTCCCTACCATTTTAGGAGATGCTTGCTTTTACTGTGTGGTGTAACCATGCCAAGTATGGACATGTGCTCTCCCTCTGACACCAACCTGATAGCCTTTCAGCCTAAAATGCACATGACAGGAAACTGGGTCCTAGCCAGTATCTCATCTTGACATAATATGCTGCTTCATTGAAGAATGAAGTTTTACATGTCAGAGAATTGTCAGAGGCTCTTAGAGGATACTTGTTTGGTACTTATCATGTAAGGTCAGTATGCAGAGGTCCATCATTTTGATAGTTTTTACAACGGCAGCGATACTGAGTGTACAATATCATGTAGCCGATCATTCCATGTGTGCTATGGTAAAACCTTCACTGTCTTACGTCAAGGTATGTTAAGACAATAGATGCTGTCTCTCAACACCAGCACCCCAAAAGGTAGATAGTTGCCCCCTGCACAATATTTTTACTTTCCAACCCCCTCCCCACAGTAATCTAGGTCCTTTCAGTAGTCTTTTATATCATTAATGTAACTGTGTCCAGTAAAATTTTAAACATCATTGCAATACATCAGATGAAATATACTAATACTGTGGCCACTGTATATGCTAATTGCATTTGTTGTGGTAGGTACCTTAGGATTTACAGCTAATTATTAATGCGACAAATCAAAATTTGTGAGTACATCACTAACAATGATGTGCATTTAATCAGATTTGTGTAGAGAAAGAGCTGAATGAAATATGAATAAGGTGAAGCATTTACCATTTGTTCTGCATTACCTTCTTTAGTGTATTTGCAGATGATTCCATCTTTTGTGCAAGTGCTAAAAGAGAAGTAACAATTTTTTGGAATTACAAATGAATAAAATAATTGTCATTTATATACATCTTCAATGTTTTCTGTCTAGCTGTTTTTTTCACAGAAATGTTATATTTTGATGATGAGTCTAATACGACATTTTCAAAGGTTTGCCTTGTAAATTCTCCATGTTTACCAGGAAAGACACCCTCAGTCCTTGTATGACCACATCCAACCTTAGACTTTCCTGTCTGTAATGATTTTTTTGGGGTCAAACAATTTATTTCATAATATATGCCAGCCACTCATTCCAAATGATTAAATCAGTAGCAGCCAGTTCTGGGTAATGCCATTTTATTACCTCGAAAGAAAGTAATGTGACATGATGATATACACATGTAATATCTGTTCCTTGGAGACTTTAAATGTCAAATCTTTAACTTTCTTAGTTCATAGGTTCATAGGTGTGTACTAGGCTAATGGCCCAGGGGCTTTTACAAGCCTAACCCATAGAAGTGCCCTGGCATTGTGCCGCCCGTCATTAGTTCCCATTGCCTCTATCAACTAAGGCCACTTGAGGGAACCCTGGGTGAACTTTCTATTTCCCATCCACACATCAAGATTTCTCTTGAAGAGGGCTAGTGAGGTGCTTTCCTTGACATGTATAGGAAGTCTATTCCAGACCATGGGCAGTCTCTGGGTTATGAACCTATCCCTCCAGCATGTTCTGTTGATTATGGTAATGAGGTTGAGGTCTCTGGAGTGTGTGGTGTGGAGGGATTGGGATTTCTTTAGATGTAGCATTCTAACAGAACTGGGTCAGAAATGGCTTTGTAAGTCAAGCAGAGATCACCTCTTAGTAGATGATATGAGATAGAGGGTAGCTGGAGTTTTTTGAGTCTGACCATGTAGGACACGTGTTTAAGGCCTAGGATCCTCTTTGTGAGGTACTTTTGTGGCCTCTCCAGCTGTTGCAGGTGTCTAGTGAGGTACATTCCAAATGGGGCATTATACTCTATGATTGGTCTAATGAGAGAAGATGACTTCTTTCTTCCTAGATTCAAAACCCTTGCTAATGAGATGTGCCACATAGAAGGACTTTCTGACCACAGTTGCAATGTGGTGGTCAAAGGAGAGGTTGTTGTCAACCTGTGTCCCCAGATCTCTTATAACACCTTCAGTGTTCAGTGGGCTCCCATCAATGTGGTAATTAGTGGGAACTGAGGTTTTCCCATAGTGGATGATGACGCATTTTTTGGCATTAACCTTAAGGCTATGGTTTTGACACCAGTCATTGGTCTCAGTGAGGTCTTTCTGTAGGATGTCTGCATCACTTTGGGAGATAATAATGGCTCCCATCTTGCAGTCGTCTGTGAATTTGGTCAGCCAGAGTCCTTCCGTGTTGACCTGGACTTCTGAGAAGTAGATGCCTAACAGGAGACAACCCTGGATCGATCCCTGTGTGACTCCACTCGTGACTGGTCTGCAGTCTGACTTGGAGTATGCTACTTTCAAATTGTGTGTTCTATCTGTGAGCCAATTTGCAGCCCACCTAACGATATAGGGATTGATGCCTAGTTTGGTGAGTTTATCAATAGTTCCAGAGTGAGGAATGGTATCAAAGACCTTGACCAGATCGAGGTGGGCTGTACAAACTGCCTTACCTTCATCCACCACTCTGGTGACTGACTCAAAGCAGTCAACCAGGTTGAGCAGGCATGATCTACCTTTCACAAAGCAAAATTATGTGGGATCTATCGTTTGGAGATTCCCTATAGGGTCCATGATGATGCACTCCATAGCCTTACATATCAGACTTGTCAGGCTAATGGGGTGATAATTTCCAGGGTCTGTAGTCACTCCTCCTTTATGGAGAGGGATGACTGGTGCAGTGCACCATTCGGTATGGGGAAAGCCTGAGGTGAGGCTGTGGGTGAACAGCGCACACAGCTGTGGTACCAATTCACCTTGTAATTCATGTAGAATATAGCCAGGGATATTGTTGGGTCCCATGGAAGCTGTATTCTTGGCCTTGGACAATGCAGCTTTAACTATGCTGCAGTAATGCAGAGTGCCTGGCATTCTTCCGCTATAGAGATTGGTCCTTTGGGGTCGAGAGAGGGGTAAAGTTCACACTGAACCTGTCAGCCAGTATGTTGGCAATATCTGTTGGCTCAGTATAGGAGGTACCATTGTGCAGTAACTCAGAGCAAATCTGGGTAATGCCATGGAAATTCTTGATATAACTAAAGAAGGCTTTGTGGTTGTTTTTAGTGTCTGCCGCAATTCTGCCTTCATAGCTAGCTTTGGAGGTTTTGATGAGGGATCTCAACTTTTTGTTGAGGCTAATAAGGGAATTTTTCCAGTCTTGGGACTTCACCTTTTTCTGCAACAGTTTCTCCATAATGTTGTAGAGTTTATTAATGGCAGGGGACCACTAGACTGGCTTCCCTTTTTTGGAGGAGAGCTACTTGGTTCTGTTGGGTATGGCTAGTTCCATGCATTTATGTACGTGTTTGTACAGTGCATTGGTGTATGAGTCAGCAGTCATGCATCTATTTTCCATTGGCATGGGTGCCGTGAAGTTAGCCATCTCTGTTTTTAGGAGTCCAAAGTCAGCTTTGGAGAAGTTTTTCATGTTGGATACCTTTGCGAGGGGTATGGGTGAGATGAGGATTTCCATGGTGATTAGTTTGTGGTCAGATCTAACCAGAGAAGAATTGACTATTGGTGTAGAGCAACAGTTGCCCATGTTAGTAATAACCATGTCAAGTATGTTTCTTCTTCTAGTGGGGGTAAGAATGAGCTGGTCCAAGGCATTGGAACTGATGAATTCCAGGAAGCATTGGGCCAGTGCATTGGTGCTTGAGTAGTTTTCCCAATTCATGGAGGGGTAGTTGAAGTCTCCTAGTATGAGAGTGTTGGGTTGGACCTTGATAGATTCCAAGGTGCTTAGGAACATGGAGTGAGAGTCTTGGGACATGGTTGGAGACCTATAGCAGGCTATGACCTGGATTGCAGTCTTACCCAATGTTAGTTCTACCTGAAGTATCTGAGATGCATTATGTTGGGCTACTAGTCTGGAGGTCTGCATATCCTTTATGAATATGGAGACCGCCTTTGGAGCTTCGGTTCATGTTTCGGGGCCGAAAGGTCTGGAATGAGTTATAGTCTGGTAGCGCAGGGGTGCTTTCTGCAGCTTTAAACCAGGTGTCCATCACAGCACAAATGTCGATGTTCTTCATTTGAGGAGTGCTTCCAGTGAATGCATCTTGAGATTTAGACTTCTAGTTTTGAGCAGCATGACCCTCAGATTGCATTTATTTATAGCTGTTGCAGTGGTAATTTGGTCTTTGGAACACCGCCTAAAAAGGCACTGTAGGGATGGCAAGAGCCTTAGCCAGTACCTGGAAACCCAGGGGTGACACATGCAGGCCATCTCTGGCAAAGCATCGAGGTCTGTCAATCATGTCATCCCAAGAAGACAGATACTGGATCCCCTTAGAATGCCACCAGAAACTTAGCCAATTGTTGAAGTCAATCATTTTTTGTTTGTACTGTGGTATAATTCTGGATGATGGTAGGATACTGCTCAGGGCTAGTATCATACCTGCCTGGGCCACATAATCAGAGACCTTCACCATGTCTCTTTTCATGTAGTCCAGGGAGGTGCATCTCAGGTCATTCATACCCACATTGACAATGACAGAGTCATACTTGTACTTGTTGTGGAGTGACCTGAGTGCATGTGTTATGTGTCAGATTCTGGCACATGATAGACAGCTGACTGTTACCTTCTCCTTATTCAACCTAGTGAGTGGGACATCTTTGTCCCTTACTATTGAGTCACCTATGATTAGTGTATTGGGAAAGGTGTTTAGCTTAAGGCCTTAGGTTGAGGGACACATTGTGGAGATGAGCTGAGTGTCCTGTGGTTTGCACTGTGTTGTGGTGGTCGAGTGCATTTCTGTCTTGGAGGTCTCTGCTGTTTGGGTAAATTTCTGTTAAGTAACTCTGCGAAGGTGGGTGTGTGGTTTGTGTTTTTATGCATATTTATTTGTATTTTAACCTTTATATACATAGTTAACTCACAGACAGTAACAAGGCAATAGGGCAGCTGCCAGCATACCACTCATCTGTACAGATTTTTGCAGAATGTCCAGATTTTTGCCTCAAATTTTTTGTCCATCTTTCATATAATTCTGGTTTTCTGCTAAATCACTGAGAATTCATTAAAGATTGAAGTTAGAAAATAATGACAGACATTTGAGTTTCAGACTTCATACCCTTCAGAAAATTCTTGCTAATTCAAAACCCGTTATTCAGTCAACTTTCTAGGTTTGTAGGAGCAATTTGTCCATATTTTTGGGCCTTTGCCCCCCCCCCCCCCACATTATTTATGGTTTTGTCCAGATTTCTTGTACTAAGGGTTGAGAGGTATGGCTGCTGGTCAGATGATTGTTTTTGTTTTAAGATAGAAAAAAATTGAACTTGGAAGGGGAAAGAACCATCCCTAACACGATGGAGCAGAGCAAGCAGTCATGCCTCATGTGTATCACACCCTATTCCCATGAGAATGATGCTGAGCTGTCAGCTCCCCTCCCCCACTGTTAACTCTAAACAGCCAAACATGCAGTCACAAAATTACTTTCATGAATCCACAGGAGTGCACTCAGCTATGGCTAAATCTGTAATAACAGAAGGTGAGTTCCAGGATTCTTTTGCAGATTTGAAAACCTGGATTAGCAAAGGTCCTGAGTTCTGCAAAAGTTTTCTGCAACTCACTCTATACTGCATTGCTCTGTGCAAGTCAACACAGCTTCATGAAACAGAAAAAAGTAAAGAAAAGCTCTGTCTTGTCAAGCTTCTCCTTACTAAACATGCTCAGGTTAATTACCCATGCTTGCACGGTACATCAGTACATCAGGACTGGGTCATAAATATAAATAACCTTTGTTTGTTCCTTAAGGTTGATTATATTCTTATTTCAAGCCCAAGGTACACTTTAAACCAACATTTGCAGTTAATACAGAGGATTAAGGCCACAAATTGTTAACAACCTGCTTCCTCTACCAAAGTTGCAAGGTTTATTTTATTCTACCTCTTTTTGACTACTGTCTTACTCTGAGTAAGTCACATAACCAAATTATGCTCATAGGTCACCACTGAACAGAAACACTTCTCTCCGCTGGTCTTACCTGGTTATCAAATGTATTAAAATACCATCAGTTGTTGCACTGTATAATGTCAGAATATTACGTGATCGAACATTTAGGTGATCGAACACCTAAACGTCGACCCGTAAATGTCGAACTCGCAATCGCAAGCGGCCATTTACGGGAATTTTTTCCCCTGGGAAAAAAATTTGCTTGGCCGTAGGAAACAAAACAAACCTTTAAACACTAATCCCCCACAACCCCTAACTAAATATACCGACTCCAAGATCGCACTACATTGGGGAAAACAGCAAATTACCAATGACGGCCAAGCAATTTTTTTCCCAGGGGAATAAATTCTCATAAATGGCCATTCACGATTGCCAGAGTTCGACATTTACGGGTCGACGTTTAGGTGTTCAATCACCTTAACGTTTGATCATGTAATATAGACCTAAAATGCTTAGACATAAAATATTTGAGATTTTTTCTACAGTGGCCTAAAATGAAAAAAAAATGACATGCATGCAAGATAAGTATTTAATGACTGACATTTGGTTACCGGGATGGTCCACTGGGCTAAAACTGGACCATTTTCAGTGGAGGCCCAGGGAGAAAAGCTCCACAAATATAACATTTGACAGTATATTGATAAATAGCATAGAAAACCTTTTAACAAAGTTTTAGCTAATAAGTATCACTGCAGTCACATACAGTACATAAGTAATTGATTATTTCATGAAAAATATGTTTTAGATGTGTAACCTTTCACCATCTATAAGCAGCAATATCTCTTGTGTGATATCCACAATCACTGAACTGATCTGATACTAATTATCAGTTCTACAACTGTAGTATGTCTGAGCATTTGAAATAGAAAATAAATGACAGAGAACAGGAGTTGGCTGAGTTAACTTAAAGTTATAATAGAACATGTTGCCGTTCAGTTTACATAACCATTGTTTTTATTACAGTAAAAAAACTAGCATTATATAGTATAATACATACCATGATTCACAGTTCTTGGAAGATGGCACAGTCCGTCCAGGCAGATACCGATTCCAATCACTATCAAAACAACCGCACTGCTCATAGGGCACGCACTTCATTCTATTTTCATCAAAGAAGGGCTTATCCATAGGACATTCCGGGTAGCAGCCTGCAATGTAATATAATACAATATAATATAATATAATATAGTATAATATAATATAATATAATAGTATGCAGCATTGTTTTCAATATTAGACTATAAAGCAGATACATTATGACCTTTATGTTGCATTTATGTTTATTTTATGTGGAATGGGAATTATAAATTTTCTTTTGTAATGAAGAGCTTATATACAATTAAATAAATTCTCACTTTCAAATCCTTCCACTATAATTTATCCCTGTAAAATTAGTCAACTGCCTTGTGAAAGTCTAGTTTGGCCCTTGACAGTGCAATCTGTTAGTAACAGGTAAAAGCATAACATTCTTCACTAATGGAGGTTCTACAAAATAAGCTTACTAACAGACAAGAACAGAAACTGCCTTTGAAACTGGAAATAATATCTGGGGAAGAAAAAAATGAAAAGTAGTGTTACTGTGAGTTGTAATACTTTGTAGAACCAATTTGCCATGTTGTCTGTAAAAGTCCAGATGATCCTTATACTAGTTTGGTAAATGTCATTGTATGTGGCAAAATCATGGCAGTACACTGTGTTAACCTTTTCATTTAACATTTGCCCCCTTCCCTACTATCTGCTGATCATCACCCCCTACTTGCCAATTAACCTATTTGATCTCCCTAACTTGGGTGGGGTCCACCAGGAGTGGCTATCACTAAGGCAGCCATCAGGGTCGGTCTGCGTTTTTTTCTTGTTTTAGGTGGGTCTTGCAATGGATTTTCCAGACCAGGGGCCCCTCTTTCTTTAACAGATGTACTTCAGCAAGGAACTCTGTAGAGTAAATTTGAAAGATGGATGATAGTTTCTCCACAGAAATCTAACAATTCCCATTTTCTGTCTGAATGTATGCAACCACCTACTGCAGACAGATGGACAGGCAAACAGGCATATTCCTTTACTCTTGTCCCTCCTGCCTAGATCCTCCAGTTCTGGGGCTATTAACCCAAGCCTGGTCACCTGGGCCATGGAGGTGCAGCAAATGACATTAACTTCATGAACAAGGTTCAATACTGTTGACGTACATTCAATATCTGTAAAAAGTAACTAGAGCAGATTAAGTTCCTTAGAAGAGCTGTGCACTTATCAGAGCAACAGTTCTTCTACACAATCATTGTTGCTTTCTGTAACAGATGCTGACTACAGCCAAGTAAATACCAAGTCTGCTAAGGGATATACTTTTTAATCCAAGATTTGTTAAAGAGTTGTGTTTGGTATTCACGCACTGTCTCTTAACTCATGCAGCTGCTTCAGATTATTTAAAAGAGTTGTGTTTGGTATTCACTCACTGTCTCTTAACTCACGCAGCTGCTTCAGATTATTTAAAAGAGTTGTGTTTGGTATTCACGCACTGTCTCTTAACTCATGCAGCTGCTTCAGATTATTTAAAAGAGTTGTGTTTGGTATTCACTCACTGTCTCTTAACTCACGCAGCTGCTTCAGATTATTTAAAAGAGTTGTATTTGGTATTCACGCACTGTCTCTTAACTCACGCAGCTGCTTCAGATTATTTAAAAGAGTTGTGTTTGGTATTCACGCACTGTCTCTTAACTCGCGCAGCTGCTTCAGATTATTTAAAAGAGTTGTATTTGGTATTCACGCACTGTCTCTTAACTCACGCAGCTGCTTCAGATTATTTAAAAGAGTTGTGTTTGGTATTCACGCACTGTCTCTTAACTCGCGCAGCTGCTTCAGATTATTTAAAAGAGTTGTGTTTGGTATTCACGCACTGTCTCTTAACTCGCGCAGCTGCTTCAGATTATTTAAAAGAGTTGTGTTTGGTATTCACGCACTGTCTCTTAACTTTCGCAAGTAGCTGCTTCAGATTATTTAAAAGAGTTGTGTTTGGTATTCACGCACTGTCTCTTAACTCATGCAGCTGCTTCAGATTATTTAAAAGAGTTGTATTTGGTATTCACGCACTGTCTCTTAACTCACGCAGCTGCTTCAGATTATTTAAAAGAGTTGTGTTTGGTATTCACGCACTGTCTCTTAACTCACGCAGCTGCTTCAGATTATTTAAAAGAGTTGTGTTTGGTATTCACTCACTTTCTCCTAACTCACGCAGCTGCTTCAGATTATTTAAAAGGGTTGTGTTTGGTATTCACGCACTGTCTCTTAACTCGCGCAGCTGCTTCAGATTATTTAAAAGAGTTGTGTTTGGTATTCACTCACTTTCTCTTAACTCACGCAGCTGCTTCAGATTATTCCAGTCCTCTCTAACACCCTCCAGACTCCTACTATTTGTTGATTCTCCTTAGAATTAAAATGGTGACATGTAGGGCACACTGACTACATGTGCAAATCAAGGAACAACAGTCTTGTTGTAGTGTGGGCTCATGTGTAAGAAGCTTACATGTAGTGAGGCTTGCACTGTCACATAGATGGACGCTACCACTGATCTGCATTAGAATCCTACAGGCAGCTATGAAAGCTGTAATACATAAACAACAAAAGTGTGGCAGAGGAAAGTGTACTGTGGCTTTGAATGCTGTTAGTTGATTTGAAGTGCACTTTTCTTTTGGTTACAGTTTGGCAGTGCAAAGTGTGTTATGGCTTTTAAAGCTGTTAGATACCTCACAGTCAAACATTCTTTTAATTTGTAATATATCAGAGCAGCTACATCTTCCTATGCATTACAAAGAATTATGACTGAGTCACCAAACAAAACCATTTTAATTTGTTCCTGAAAGTGTTTCTTCAATAGATCAACAACTTGGTTGTGATCAGTGATGTGATTGTATGGGACTGTTTATTAAGATCATTTATGTGGGGTTAATAATAAGTGGCACTGAATGACATAACTGGCTATTTGTCTTCAATTAAAAATATTCCTTGCTCCTTTTACTGGTAAGCTGTTTATTGGGAAAAGGCTCTGGTGGATCCAGTGTTTTCTTTGCTTATTCTAGCACGGTTTGAATGATTTTATCATAGATCTGGAAAATTTGACATGGAGATCTATCAGGGTGGCAAAATGTAAATAGAAAGTGAAAAAAGGGAGCACAAATTCAGTAAATAACTCTTAATTTCCACTGACTCTGTGGTCTTATCTGAACAGAGTGAACAGAGATACATTTATTAGCATTTACCTAGAATAGAAAATTCACCCTGGGGATCC
The DNA here is from genome assembly GCF_019279795.1 of Protopterus annectens. Classification (NCBI taxonomy): domain Eukaryota; kingdom Metazoa; phylum Chordata; order Ceratodontiformes; family Protopteridae; genus Protopterus; species Protopterus annectens. The sequence goes on along the minus strand of NC_056751.1, from coordinate 626,512,438 downwards.
CTCCAGTGGCTCTACTTGATAGAGGCACTGGGAGCTAAGTTCGGGTGGCACGATGCCAGGGTAATCCTATGGGCTAAGCTTGTAAAGGCTGCAGGGCCATTAGTCCAGTACACACCTATGAACCTATTTACTTGTCATATATGCATGCATGTATGTATATATGTATCTATATACATATACATATCTAATGTATATATATATATATATATATATATATATATATATATATATATATATATATATATATATATATATATATATATATATATATATATATATATATATATATATATGTATATACACACACACACACACACACACACACACACACACACACGCACACATGTTTGTGTGTGTGTGTGCGTGTGTGTGTGCATGTGTGTGTTTATGTATGTAAGTATATAAATATGTATATTATATATATATATATATATATATATATATATATGTGAGTGTGTGTGTGAGCGCACATGTGTGTGTGATAGAATCTGCCTTTTGAAAATGTGTTTTTTCTGATTAGTGTCTGACACCTGAGTGTATATATATATATATATATATATATATATATATATATATATATATATATATATATGTGTGTGTGTGTGTGTGTGTGTGTGTGTGTATCTTCTTCTTCTTCTTCTTTTGGTTGCTCCCATTATGGGTCGCCACAGCAGATCAACTGTTTCCATTTCTTCCTGTCCTCTGCATATTGATCTGTCACACCAACCACCTGCATGTCCTCTCTCACCGCATCTATAAACCTTATCTTAGGCCTTCCTCTTTTCCTGTAACCTGGCAGCTTCATCTTTAACATCTTTTCCCAATATACTCTGCATCCCTCCTCAGCACATGTCCAAACCAACGTAATCTTGCCTCTCTGGCTTTGTCTCCAAACCTTCCAATCTGGGCTGACCCTCTAATATACTTATTCCTAATCCTGTCCATCCTCATCACACCCAGTGCAAATCTTAACATCTTCAACTCTGCCACGTCAAGCTCTGACTCCTGCCTTTTTGTCAATGCCACTGTCTCCAACCCATATAACATAGCTGGTCTTACTATCCTCTTGTAGACCTTCCCTTTCAGTCTTACTGGTACTCGTCTGTAACAAATCACTCCTGACACTCTTCTCCACCCACTCCATCCTGCCTGTACTCTCTTCTTCACCTCCCTTCCACACTCACCATTACTCTGAACTGTTGATCCCAAGTATTTAAACTCATCCACCTTCGCCACCTCTACTCCCTGCATCCTCACCATTCCTCTGTCCTCCCTCTGATTCACACACATATATTCTGTATTAGTCCTGCTGACCTTCATTCCTCTTCTCTCTAGAGCATATCTCCACCTTTCCAGGGTCTCCTCCACCTGTTCCCTACTCTCACTACAGATCACAATGTCATCTGCAAACATCATAGTCCATGGGGACTCCTGTCTGATCCTGTCTGTCACCTGTCCATCACCATTACAAATAGGAAAGGGCTCAGAGCTGATCCTTGATGTATTCCCACCTCCACCTTAAATGCATCTGTCACTCCCACCGCAGACCTCACCGCTGTCACACTACCCTCATACATATCCTGTACCACTCTTACATACTTCTCTGACACTCCCAACTTCCTCATACAATACCACAACTCTTCTCTAGACACCCTGTCATATGCTTTCTGTAAATCCACAAGGACACAATGGAACTCCTTCTGACCTTCTCTGTACTTCTCCATCAGCACTCTCAGAGCAAACATCACATCTGTAGTGCTCTTTCCTGGCATGAAACCATACTGCTGATCACTAATCATCACCTCCCTTCTTAACCTAGCTTCCACTACTCTTTCCCATAACTTCATGCTGTGACTGATCAGTTTAATCCCTCTGAAGTTACTACAGCTCTGCACATCACCCTTATTCTTAAAAATTGTTACCAAAACACTTTTTCTCCATTCCTCAGGCATCCTCTCACTTTCCAAGATTTCATTAAACAATCTAGTTAAAAACACCACTGCCATTTCACCTAAACACCTCCATGCTTCCACAGGTATGTCATCTGGACCAACAGCCTTCCCGTTCTTCATCCTCTTCATAGCTATCCTTACTTCCTCCTTGCTAATCCACTGCACTTTATGATTCACTATCCGCACATCATCCAACCTTCTCTCCCTCTCATTCTCTTCATTCATCAACCCCTCAAAGTACTCTTTCCATCTGCTCAACACACTCTCCTTGCTTGTGAGTACCTTTCCCTCATTATCCTTTATCACCCTTACCTGCTGCACATCTTTACTATCTCGGTCCCTCTGTCTAGCCAATCAGTACAGGTCCTTTTCTCCCTCCTTAGTGTCCAGCATTTTATACAACTCTTCATACGCCTTATCCTTAGCCTTCGCCACCTCTCTCTTTGCCATGCACTTCATCTCCTTATACTCTTGTCTACTTTCTTCATCTCTTTGACAATCCCACTTCTTCTTCACCAACCTCTTTCTCTGTATACTCTCCTGTACTTCTTCATTCCACCACCAGGTCTCCTTGTCCTCCTTCCTCTTTCCAGATGTTACACCAAGCTCCTTTCTAGCCATCTCTCTTACTAGCTCTGCTGTAGTTACCCAGCTATTCAGTAACTCTTCACTGCCACACAGTGCCTGTTTTAACTCTTCCCTGAACATCACCTCACAATTACCCTTTTTCAATTTTCACAATTTGATCCTTGGTGCTGCCCTCACACTCATCCTCCTCTTCTTGATCACCAATGTCATCCTACAAACCACCATGGTATGCTGCCTAACTACACTTTCCCCAGCCACCACTTTACAGTCTCCAATCTCCTTCTGACTGGCCCTTCTACATAAGATATAATCCACCTGTGTGCATCTTTCCCCACTCTTGTATGTCACCCTATGCTCCTCCCTCTTGTTAAAATACATATTCATCACAGCCATGTCCATCCTTTTCGCAAAATCTACTACCATCTGACCTTCTGCATTCCTTTGCTTAACACCATACCTACCCATCACTTCCTCATCCCCTCTGTTCCCTTCACCAACATGCCCAGTGAAATCTGCTCCAATCACCAGTCTCTTACCCTTGGATACAGTCATCACCACGTCATCCAACTCAGTCCAAAATTTTTCTTTCTCATCCATCGCACACCCAACTTGTGGCGCATATGCACTAACAACATTCATCATTACACCATCAATTTCCAGCTTCATAAACATCACTCTATCCAACACTTTTTTCACCTCCAAAACACTCTTAGCATACTGTTCCTTCAGGATAATGCTTACACCATTTCTCCTCCCATCCACACCATGATAAAACTATTTGAAACCACCTCCGATACACCTAGCCTTGCTCCCCTTCCATCTGGTCTATTGCACACACAATATACCAACCTTCCTTTGGTCCATCATATCAGCTAGCTCTCTCCCTATTCCAGTCATACTGCCAACATTCAAAGTTCCGACTCTCACTATCTCAGTCCTAGCCTTTACCTGCCATTGGGCATGCCTTCCCCCTCTTCTCCTCCTTCTGCCAACAGTAGCCCAGTGTGTGTGTGTGTGTGTGTGTGTGTGTGTGTGTGTGTGTGTGTGTGTGTGTGTGTGTGTGTGTGTGTGTGTATATATATATATATATATATATATATATATATATAGATGTACAGAAATAAATAAAGCCAGCATTTAGTGACCCACTGTTCGGACAGAAAAATATGGACTCCTAAACCAGTGAGAGTCTTTTACTTGTAACAATAAGGGGACAAGTTCTCCACTTTCTCACTCCACCTCTGAAATGGACATTAACATGAGCCATAAAGAGAGACAAGATCACTAGTCTCAAATTTCCTAACTGTTACTACACTGGGTGTAATTTTCTTTTGACAGTAAGCCATGGTTATGGTTCTCTACACTGTGACTCAATTACATTGCAGTGTCTAAACACCTAAATGTGAACATCATTGGCATTAACACAAATAATAATAATAAAAAAAAATTCAACTGCTCATGCTTAAAGACATAACCTCGGAACATGCGACAACCACAAAATAATGTTTGTTTCGGGGAATGGCAAGCCATAGTTGCCCACTATTACATAGCTCACTTTTCATAACAGAACCTACTACCCACTGACAGGTAATTTGAGATTTTTATTTATTCAGTTATATTTTTATTTTATGATCCTCCCTAACTGGCCTGCATGGCCTTCTGGCTTTTCTCATGGATATCGTGGCTGCACACCTTGGATCCCCTAGTTGTTTCTTAGTAGGTTACCCCAATGTAACTCTGTCACTGAGTGGGCCCCCTGACTACTTGAAGAGCTGACTTTTCAGTGCATTTTAATAGTGCCTGTCAAGTGAGGGGCCTGATGGGGGATATGGGATGCAGCAGTTGGAACCGTCATGTTTGCAGTGCAAGTCAGAATTCTTAGCTTGGGGACTATATGATGCCATGACATCCTGCCACCCCCCCCCCCCCCTTAGTAGGCTGTCACAAGGTGCCTGGTCTCCACCACAGGACAACAGGCAGCTGTTTCCCCAAACCTTTTTCCTGGTACAGAACAGCTGGACAGGTTAATTCTTACTTTCCTTACTAAATGACCCTTTTAGTGATCTGAGCACATTCTTCAGCTCAGTCCACTAGCAGCAAAGGTGGAATCCCTGCCTCTGACCTATTTGGCTGGCCTAATAATCTGAGATTTTTACTGATAAAGAGGGAAATGAATTACTCCTGCAATATCAGTTTCTGATAACTGTTACTGGAAAGATTTACAAAGGAGTGCATTATTTTGGCATGAGGGGGCAAATAGGAGTCTTATTACCCATAAGGGCAGCTGATGGGATGACAACAATATAAAGCCACATTTACTCTACACAAGAGAGGTACCTGCTTTAGACAGTAGATAGGTCAAACCTATCTTTACCACCAAAGGAATGCAGCTATTCTTTTGAGTCCAAATGGAAAGCTTAACACTTTTCTAATGATGTCTATTATTGTTTTTTCTTTCCATTTTTTTATCATGATAAAGCACAAATTGGTCATTAAATGAAGTAGTAAATACTGCTTATTACACACGGACTAGCAAACTGATACATTATTATCATATAAAGAGAAACTGGCTGACTGGATGGGTGCCCTCAGGTTTACCCAGGGTAAACTGGCCTAGCTCCCCTTGAGAAAGGGGGTACACCCAGAGAGTGGGCGTAGGCAAGGCGTTGATGGGCATGAGACTAAATTACCCTGAAGCTCCTATGAATCAAGGGTGCCACTCTGAACCATAGGTAACAAGAGTGAAACATCGAAGTTCCCAAGCTGCAAAGCTAATTAATCCTGTGTGTTGATTCAGTCAACTATTTGTCAGTCATTTTAAAGCAAAAAAAAATTAAAACACTATATTTGGCTATATCCTCACAGATGAATTTCATTGTTAATAAATAAATAAACATGTCAGTTTCCGGAATGTATGATAACTGTAGTTTGGTATGTACATGATTTTGTACTGTGTCTTTAAAGGTATTGTGTTATGGGGGCCGATGTTCGTTTATGTACAGAGATTCAGGTAAGTGTTTAATTTTTTAGGGTTTTGGGTTGAAATTTGTTTTTAGTTTTTGTGGGGAGTTTTAGGGGTAGGTTGGGGTAGGTAGTTGAGACTGTATGTGTGTGAGTGTTGTAAGTGATGATCTTAGTACACGTGTAGTGTGTGTGGGTGTTATTACTGAGTGTAAATATAACTGCAATGGGAGTGTAGGGCAGGTAAGAGTGCGTTTGTGTTTTTTTTTTTTCGAGTTAGTGCGACCTCTGAGTTGGTATATATAAGTAGTGGGGGTGTAGGGGGTGCAAGGGGGCTTAACCCCCTGCAGAAACATATGGCTGTGTTTTACGTTTAAGTTATGTACTGTTTATGTGTTGTTTTTTGGGGAGGGTTGGATATTTCTTTCTTTTTTTAGTTTTATGAGTGTTCGTGATTTTGTGGTTTCATTTTAATGAGGTTTCGATATTTTAGTCTCGAAATACTAAAATTCGAGATTTCAGTATTTCGAGATAAAAAGTGGATCCATATATATATATATATATATATATATATATATATATATATATATATATATATATATATATATATATAATACTAAGCTGTGAATCAGTGTTTTATTTTTATTTGGAATTTACTTGTTTTTAAATGTTTCACTTGAGCCACTTTTTACTGATTTTTAATTGTTAAAATGAGTGATCTCCTTGGCTGGATATAGATAGTTTTTCACTTTACAAAAAGTATACTATATAACTTTTATAATCTGTTTTATATGAGGTCGTAATCCACTACTAAGCTGTTCTGAAACACTGTGCTGAGTAGCAGCGAGTGTCAATAGGTATATGTAATATACACATACACATGTATATGTATGAAATAATGCCACACCACTGGGCATTTAGTATTAAGACTGACTGCAATCTAATTAGACCTGACAAAGTTCTCCAACTATGTTTCATTTGGCACAAGTTGCTCTATTTATTTTCTCATTCTTTAACTATGTGAAATTTGATTAATCCATTTCTGAGTCACTGGGAAGCTAAATCCTATCCTTGTTTGTAATGGATGCAAAGCACGGAGACTCTCGTTGGTTCAACACCAATCCATCACATTATGTATGTAGACACACACACACACACACACACACACACACACACACACACACACACACACACACACACACACACACACACACACACACACACTGTACAAGATGGCAATAATACCTATCAGCATTCCTTGGATAAGTATGAGAAAACAAAAGACTACAGTGAAACCCATCCAGACAGACGGAGGATATGCTGACTGTGCAAAGAAGGAACCTCAATCAGGAATTGAACCACAGAGACAAGGCCGTAGTGCTCACCACTGAATCACTGTGGCAGCCCAGTTACTTTGACTTTTTCCATTTTTCCATATTTTAACCTCTAACTTATTTTACAGTTATTGTTGAAATCACGTCTTGAATATAGCACGAGACATTTTTCATATAGTCACATCTATACAGCACATAACGACAATTTCATATTTGTGGTCTGAAATAACACTTGAATTAAGAGATGCTCAGTTTTAGTACTTTTGATCCTGGAGTTAGGATGGTGCAAGACTGGCACAGTAAATGTTTTCACAGCATGGCAACAGCTACATACAGTCTGACATAGCAAAATGCTCCTTTAGTTGTACAAGTATTCAAAATATTCATGTTGCATTGACAGTTCATATACTTATCTAAGTCACATCAACCACAGCTACAGGTTCTGGAACAACCAATATTTTCTTAAGAAGGCTTCTGTGTCAAATGTTTGTCTCCCCTGCATTAGGGCATTAAATGTATTTGTATATATTTATTCTTACAGTTATGTTCGTCTGATATGCACTGTTAGGTAATCTGATTTAAGTTGTCATTTTGGGCTAGGCTTCTTAATGGTTTCTTGAACTGCATGCTTATTAACTACCTATGAACCTATGGATGTTATTTTAAATTTAATTAAAGTTTTCTGGACCTACATTATAAAACTGATGGTTTTGTCGGTACATTACTGCATCCAAGAATTTATAGCTTTTTGAAGTCTGGGTACAATGCAGCCAGAAAGCAGAATGGTAACAATGAATACTTAAGGTTTCAGAAATGACTGAGGGGAACACTAGATTAATGAAAAAGGATAGGTTTTATAAGCTATTACTGTTACCGGGTTATGTACCTTCAAGGCCTGGTAGCTGCTTTTTACACTGTCCGCTTGGGTTCCTGCAAGTTTTCTTACATGGAGCTCCACATGGTCTGTAATGCCAGTAACTTTCATTTGAAGGGTTGTAGTAATCACAAAACAAAGCTAAAGAAAAAGTAAACAAAATATAAAAATAATCAGTTACTCACTCCATTTGCAGCTTCTGTTTAGATGTTAGTAACAAGATACATAATTTATACTATGCTAAGTACAACAGCCAGACAAATGCATGTGTCATTTTTCAGTTGTAGTTTCCCACTCCACTTCTAATTTTCTTCACTGTTTATTCAAAGCTTTGTTATCAGCATTACTTTTGGATCCATGGCATTTTATTTGGTAATTTGTAGACTGCCATATCCATCATTCTGTGAGTAGAGCAGCCAGTTACCGCTTTTGTCTGAATTACAACTATTTTACAACCAACATCAGTCATAAGCAATTATTCTTTGTAGCTAGTCATTATTTGTCTCTGGGCTGTAGCAACACCCTGTCTTCTACATTTTCAGTTGTGCCAGACTGCTACAGTCTCTTTTTGTTTGATTTTTCCCCTTGTGTTTCGTACCTGTGGTGCTTTAAATGTTGTTTCCCATGAATTTCGAATCTGAAAAACAAGGTGATCGGACAACAAATGTGCACTAAGCCAAGAACTCCACAGAATATAAAACAACAAGCGGGTTTATTCAATAAATGGAGAGCTTTTGTCCTTTTCCATTTAGGACTTCTTCAGAATGAAATAATTTTTAACAGACCAACCCATTTATATATCCAAAACCTATAATTTGAACCACTCAAAAAAATATATAGTTAAATATTCAAGTTGGTTCTGTCTTAAACGGCCAGTCACAATTAAAGTTGGAAAACTAATTATTTGGAGTAAAAACAGTAAAATCGCACTTTATTGTAGCTAAAATATAGTTCAAGAAAAACAGTACTGTTCAACTGTACAATTCTTGTTATTAAACAAGCCACAAAACCACTCAACCAGCATATATTATAATTTTGCTGCTCTATGTTTCAATACTGGTTGTAAAGAAATATAATCATTTAGACCTGGAAATGTGAAAGCATTAAGCCTTAATTGCTAAAGAAGCTCTGTGTAATATAATACATTCCCACAGTCTCCCCTCAACATCAACTTTTTCTAAAATACCAAACAAGAAATTGTTGTGGGAGGCCTTCGCCAGGGAATGTTTGTAGAGGGTATTGCTGGCATTTTTAGATCTAGTGCTGTAATAATGTTCATAAATTTGCTTTTTTTAACTTTGAAACAAAGGACCTCATTTATTTAGTAGTCTGCAAAAAATGCACTAGTTTTTATGTTGGAAAACCTGAGAGGACCTAGAAAAAGTGAATTTATGTTGACTAAACTAAAAGAATACTGGGCATAAGTAACATATCCTATGCAGACTGCCTCAAGGCCCTATCCCTGTATTCTGTCTCCTACAGGTTGTTGAGGGGAGATTTATACCTGGAATACAAGGCATTGTAAGACCCCACTCTGATGGACCTCATGCATTTCCACAAAACAAACAGCACCAGAATTACTCATTCTAAAGACTTAAACCTTGCTTGTGATATAAATAGGATCTGCTGGAGAAACAGTTGTTTATCCCAGAGACCACCCCTTCTGTAGAACATGCACGTGAAACAGAGTTTCTCCCTTACCCAATTAGAATAATTGGATAGGGAACAGGAAATTCATCCTTGGCTTGGCACCTATGTCATCCCTGGTTTGGCACCTATGTCTATAATGAACACAGGCAACCTGTAAATGGTTAATCTCCAAGGCCCCTGCTTGTAAATGTTTCACCTCTCAACCCCCTGCTTACACTTATCAAGGGTAGCAGAACTTGTCAGAGATTTTGCATGTATGGCTAGGCTTAAAAAGGCCCTTGTTGTCATAGTCTACTAAACATCTATGAACCTATATACCTATGACCTGAACTGCACAAATTGTAGTTCGTAGAGTCCTGTAGGTTGAAGCTATTAGCAGACATTACAACTTCAAAACATACCTAAAGTCCAGTACCAGTAAATGTATTTATGTTCCTGTTTGTCAAAATCATTAGTCTTATTGCTTATAATTTAAGTTCATGGGACTGCATGAATGTCATCACCACATTTGTAGCACATCGGTGTATCACTGCTAACACAAATTGCTCCTATGTAGTTCCTCTAAAGACACAATTCTTTAAAGGAATGACATTTATATACTGTATCTAACTCTTCTGTGTATCAAGAAAAAATAATAAATCAACATTTTTTCCATGGGATAAAACTAACACAAGCTAGCAAATGATATGGCGACTAGACATTGTCAAACTATACCATGGTAGTTGTGCACAAAACTGAGCTCATTTAGAATAAATAAATCACCATATTAGTTGTGGAATTTACAAATATAAATAGATCAGAACACATTTTACAGAAGGACCAAGTAAAACAAACTGCAGGATACTTACGGCAAATATCAGGAGTTCTCCAAGCAACACAAGCACCAGCTTCATTACAAGCAGCTGCATATGCAGCTACAGCAGTGCAGAAACATGCACAGTCTCCACCAGTGTCACAGGCGCAGGCATCACGGATACAGGCATCGTAGTATGGAGAGGGGTCCACCTGGGAAAGAGTAAAGGTGCAACATGATGTAATATGTCATATGATTTCATGATACCACATTGCTAGACATGCAAAGAATATGAATTATATACAATGATATCATGAGTATCCATGTCACGGCAGAGGAATCAGGGACACGGGCAGTATCCTAGTATGGTGATGGGTCGGGAAAACTAGCTGCTTAACAGTATTGTGATACATGGCAAGCAGGTTCCAGTGATAGATATAGTGCAACATTTCCTACTGCCAAACAAGTCATTGACTTACTTACACAGACTACTACCATCTGATAGTCTCTTTTCTTCACTTCTCTGAAAATATCTACTCTAAACTGCTAAACTGTTTATATATACATATCAGTGTGTGTGTGTGTGTGTGTGTGTGTGTGTGTGTGTGTGTGTGTGTGTGTGTGTGTGTGTATATTTGTGTGTGTGTGTTTTATAAACATGCGCGCACACGCACAGACAGACACACACACACACACACACACACACACACACACACACACACACACACACACACGCACAAAGTGGTCTGCATCATGGCTGTAAATGCTTTGAGAAGGACTTGTTCACATACCTACTTAACAAATACAAATTAATTTCATTTAAATTCCGTAGTGTATAAAGACTCACAAATTGATGGTGTTGTAATACTTACTGTCAGTTATAAAGCCATGAAGCAATTTAAACAGTTCAGAATAACTGCTAAAGTAAATTTCAATCTGCATGTTTAATAATAATGTTTATAGTCATGCTTTTGTATATTGCTGTAAGTTTCTAGAACACCACATGTTATGATATTAGTTGATTAGTATAACTATTGGTGTTGTGTGATAGATTCCATGACATTTTACCTTGTGGTGGTTTGGTTTTCTGTCAGCACTGAAATTCTGGCATATTGAACTACCATAGAAATTAAGCAAATTAAGCAATGCCATGTTTTAAGCTTTCTCTCCAAGATAAATGCAGACAGAAGTATTTGATATGTGGTCATCCGTATCTGGGCACTTCATTTTTAATGACAACCACAGTCTATCACTACCCAGTTTAAGGTGTCCCTGCTGTTGATCTCATGCTTTCAGTCCATTGCTTTCCTTTAGTTGTTACTAACTATTATATTCTTTACTTTTTAATACTTGTTCCTCTTGGGACAAGCATGCTAGAGTGAGACAACATGACTTAGAAGTATTACATCTCAGACGGAGGTGACATTTCCTATGTGCCCCAGCTTCTGCCTCCAGTGTATAAATTAAGCAATGATGTTGAGTGCAAGCCGTGTGCTGGTCATCCTACATGGACTCATTGTAGATGGCTAGTGACACCCTTAAAAGAGAACCTGCTGCTACTGCAACCTCTGTCCAGTGAAACAACACAAAACAAATCAAACCAGATATTTCCTTGGAAAGGAGATTAGGTCTCTGCCCAAGTCAGTATCTATCATCTCTTTCTGACAGATCCTCTGACACTGGGAGTGGTAATCAAACCCCAGTCCCTACTGATGAAGATGGGTGCATCACACTTGTGCCTATACCTCAGTTCATACTCATGAAGATAGGTGCTTCACACTTGTGCCTATACCTCAGTTCATACTCATGAAGATTGTTGCATCACACTTGTGCCTATACCTCAGTTCATACTCATGAAGATAGGTGTTTAACACTTGTACCTATACCTCAGTTCATACTCATGAAGATAGCTGCTTCACACTTGTGCCTATACCTCAGTTCATACTCATGAAGATAGGTGCTTCACACTTGTGCCTATAGGCCATCTGGATAGGTGCTTCACACTTGTGCCTATAGGCCATCTGTGTTCTCCATATTTGAAGACAGGTAGCATGTTCACATTCATAACCTTAGCTGGGTGACCAGGAATGTAACATCCCCAGCCTCCACCAGGAATCATCATAGAAGATGCCTATGGAACTACCTACCCACCAAAGCTAGTAACGACCATCCCCTCTACCTCTCTGTCAGATACTCAAGTTACCTGGGCTGTAGTCAAGGTTTAATCCCTCTATGCCAATGTAGTGGCTGCCATTACTATGTTAAATCACAAATGTGAATTCAGAATTCTGTCATTTAAAATTCTTGAAAAACATAACAGTACTTTATTTCACATTATTGATACTATGGTAATTACTGAGTTTATATGTTGGGGTTTAGTCCTTTCCTAGGAATGGACTGAACATAAAGAAATTGAATAATCTTTCTCCAAGCAGAATCTCGTGTCTCATTTTTTTTATCTGCATAGATGTAGGTATTACTGTTCATACCTGACACCATGAACATGGGCTTTCGCCAAGTGTCTCCTTGTTGTTTAACACCCTGGCATCTATGCATGTGAGCTTCCTTTTATTTTTTTATGATTTGTTAACCAGGGTAGAACACTGATTTCCATGGACCTTTTTCAGACTCGGCCCAGGACTGCTGTCTGGTTAAGTAACTTGCTTAGAGTCTCACAGTTAGGCAAATGGAGGCTAAGGGAATGAAACCCTGGACCACAAGAAGAAACTCAGTAATAGCTTGTAATCTTAATCCCCTATTCCAACTGTCAGACAATTATTTGCTCCAACTGCCAGATCCAGAGTTAAATTCCTCATCTTTAACTGATATATTTTACAAGACAAAAATGTAAAAGCGTAGGCTCTTTGTTCTGCTTGCTTTTGCATTTATTTTTTTTCTTTTCTCTTTTTCGTGTAGGCTCTTTGTTCTGCTTGCTTTTGCATTTATTTTTTTCTTTTCCCTTTTTCCTGTAGGCTCTTTGTTCTGCTTGCTTTTGCATTTATTTTTTTCTTTTCTCTTTTTCACGTAGGCTCTTTGGTCTGCTTGCTTTTGCATTTATTTTTTTTTTCTCTTTCTCTCGTAGGCTCTTTGTTCTGCTTGCTTTTGCATTTATTTTTTTCTTTTCTCTTTTTCACGTAGGCTCTTTGTTCTGCTTGCTTTTGCATTTATTTTTTTTCTTTTCTCTTTTTCCTTCCTTCTGCTTCAAATATTCTACTGTGAGGAAATACATCACTATGTCCATCCCTTATAATCATGTTAATGTATTCTTTTCATGATAATTGTGTTTTTTTCCACCAACTATAAATCAATTCTTTGACTATTCTCCAGGACAAAAAAAAAGAATAAAACTGGAAGAACATGAGACTGTGTAGACACCTTATTACTTATTGGGGGTTGGGTGTAATTCTTCAACACTCAATATGAGGAATGTTTTGATATGTAAATGGAGATGCTCTTGCACATCCACCTCCAAGCAAATATCAAACAGCATTCTTTTCCTTCAAACTTGTTTTTTGCATGAGAAAGCCCTTTCTGCACCCATCATGTGGGGGGCAAGCCCATCCCACCCCTGGAACATATACATACCAACCATGAGATCAATGTGCATTGGAAAAAGGGAATATTCTGAGAAATGACAATCTTGATTTTTTCCTCACTGAGTCTCCACAATCTGTGACTTGGCATTGTGAGTCCCGGTATTTCAACTGATTATCTTAAAAAACATTTAGTTCGTGAGGACCTCTTAAATAAAAGAGAGGTGTGATATCTTTCCATTCCAAACCCTTTCTTGGCTTATAGAGCAGGGACTGAAGTACAGAGGTGGAGGTGAGTAGTGTCACAATACAAAAGTTACAGTAAACTCTCAGTTAACTGGAACTCAAGCAACCGGCAAAAAAAATATTCAAAGAAATACAGTACAATTTTCTTGTGTTGCACTTTCTGTTTTCCTCCTGCAGAAACATACCTTATATTGTTAGAGTTTTAGAGTTTTAAAAAGGAAGATAGGAATATATCCCCTCTCTCTCCAACCACCATTTCTTTGAAGTTCTAAGCACTAATCACATGATCTATTACCAATCTGACAAAACCCACTAATGAACCTCTTCAACATCTACTAAGTCAAAATAAACTTTATTGTCATACAGATCAGCACAGAGGAAAGAGTGCATGTCACAGCACGAAATTTCGATACTTGGGCTCGTGCCATAAGAATTATAGTTTACAGAATGAAGACTAAGAATAATTTAAAAATACTGAAATAGAAATCAAAAATAAGATACTAAAAATAAACACAATAAAGTGTAAAGTGAGCTATGTTCATAGGTTCATAGGTTGGTACTAGGCTATCGGCCCTAGGGTCTATATAAGCCTAGCCATAACAATTCCCTGGCTATTTCTTCCCACACCATTTACTTCCCTGGACCCCTGTCTAGCAGGGTGACTGACATGATCCCCAGGGTGAATTTCCTTTCTCCCATCCAATCATCAAGGTTCCTTTTGAAGAGGGCACTCAACTTGACATGTATGGGCAGTCTATTCCAGAGTCTGGGGAGTCTCTGGGTCAGGAACCTATCCCTCCAGCAAGTTTTGTTTATTGTGATGACAAGATTTAGATCCCTGGAGCATGTGGCTCTGAGGGATTGGGATTTCTTTAAGTGTAACCTGTCCAACAGCTCTGGGTTTGACATGGCCTTGTATGTTAAGCAGAGATCGCCTTGGAGTAGACGATATGCAACAGAGTATAGCTGGAGTTTTTTAAGGCGGTCAGCATAGGGCATCTGCTTTAGGCCTGTGATTTTTTTAGTGAGGCATTTCTGCTGCCTTTCCAGTTGTTGCATATGTCTTGAGAGGTACATACCAAATGGGGTGCTGTATTCTATAATGGGTCTAATGAGGGATGACTACAGTGGGACAATGACCTCTTTTTTCTGGATGAAAAGCCCTTAGTGATGAGGTGTGCCACATAGAAGGATTTCCTGACTGTTGTGGCAATGTGGTTCTTGAAGGTGAGACCACTGTCCACCTGTGTCCTTAAGTCTCTTATCACACTTTTGGTGTTTAGTGTACTGCCACCTATATGATAATTCACGGGTACATGTTTTTTTTCAAAGGGGAAAAACTATACATTTCTTGGCATTGAGCCAAGATAACAATGACATATTGCCCATAAATAATGTTTGTTTACCCATTTAGCGGGTTAGGGTATGAGTTTGTTGTTCAGCAGTCTGATAGCACGTGGAAAGAACCTGTTATGGAATCTGGATGTCCTGCATCTAATGCTTCTGTAGCACTTCCTTGTTGGCAGGAGTTTGAACAGTCCATAGGCCGGATGATGTATATCCCTCATTAGTTTTTGGACTCTTTTATATTGTTATATTAGTATATATACTAATGCATAAACTAATGCATAAGTATGTTTTATATTGTTCTATTAGCACATGTATGTGTGATTGTTACTGTATACTATTTAATGTCTGTTCATGTATCTTATTGAATGTCTATTTAAAAATGTTTCTAATATGTTGGAGCTTTTCTAAAAATGTTTGTAATATGTTGGAGCTTTTCTACCCAGACCTCTACTGAAAATATTTTTTTAACTAAACCCCAAACCCAGTAAATAAAAGCAAAATAAAAAAAAATAAATAAATAAAAATAACTACTAGAATAAAGACTTTTAAGTATAGTCATGCTTCCTGACTGTATTTGACATGTTATGATACCACTAATTTTATAGAAGGTATAACTGGGTATGAGTGGTTGATGAGCCTTTAGAAGCTTCCTGTTTCTAACAGGGGCATTGATGGCAGACATGGGGTACATTTATAATTATCCATCCACTGATCCAAGTTATACTTGAATAAGTGTAGCGAGGACTCTGCGTCATAGTGATGGGAAGCCTGTTCCAGAGAAGGGGTAGTCTCTGGCATGGTTCTTTATTATTTTGAATCGCATCATCAAACAGCATTTCAGATGGCATTTTATCGAACATGCCATTCATCAAACCATTCTGACTGAGATCACATTATGGTGGGGATTTGGAAATGTGCCCTTCCCCCCAGTAGTGCGATGTCAGAGTTTGTATGTATAATTAGCAGGGGGATGTGTGGGGCACAGCCCCACACAAGAGGAAGGTTTGATGAACGTCATTTCCGATGAAATGCCCTTCTATGGTCCAATTCTTCAATGTAATAATAGAGACCCCTCTGGCACACATACCTGTCCATCCAACATGTCTTATTTGTGTTGCAAATGAGGTACAGGTTCCCACATCAGGAGTTTCTGATGCAGTTTTTCATGGATGTGCAACAGATCCATAAGGGCTGGACCATGGACTGCTCTGAAGGCCAGGTGTAGATCACCCCTCAGCAGTCTGTAGAAAACCAAGTATAATGATAAGAGTTTGAGGCGGTCTGTGTAAACATGTTTTCTATGCCATGTATTCTTTTAGTGAAGAACCTCTGAGGATGCTCCAAATGCTGGATGTTCCTGGTTACATACCAATGGGGCATTGTAATCAATGACTGGTCTAATGATGTCTGAGTACGATGGAACAGTGATAACTTTGCCCTTGCTTATAAGTTGCAAAATATAAATGATTTCCTGACTACAGTAGACACATGATGGCCAAAGACCAAGTCACCATCTACATATGTTCTCAAATCTCTGACCATAGGATTAAGTCTTAGGTGTTTGTTATCAATCCAGTAATTTTCAGGGGTGATCATCTTTCCAAAACATACTCTTATGCAGTTTTTGGCATTGAATTTTAGATTGTGACTCTGGCAACAGTTTTTAGTCTATGTCAGGCCTTTTTGGAGGATGTTTATATCCTTGGGGAATTCTATGACTGCACCTAGTTTGCATCTGTCTGTGAACTTGTTTGGCTGGAGGCCTTTGACATTGGCCTTGACTTCTGAGAAGTAAATGCCCAAAAGGAGTAGCCTAAGCACCAGGCCCTGGAGGACTTGGCTAGTACTTGGCGTTTTAATGGAGGTAGACTCACCTATCCTGACTTCTTATTTCCTATCTGTGAGCCATCTGGCTATCTAGCAGATGATGTAGGGGTTTATACCTAGTTTGGTGATCTTGTTTACAATGCCAGAATGGGGGTATTGTAACAAATACTTTGGCCAGCATGAGGAAAGCAGTATGCAACATTTTGACCTTGTCCATTGCTTTGGTGACCTTCTCAAAGGAATTCACTAGGTTGAGTAGGCATGACTTGCCATTGTCAAAACCTAACTGGGTTGGATCCATTGTCTCAAGGTTTCATATGTCATTGTTTATCATGCCCATGAGTCTATGATTATTCTTTCCAAGGCCTCACTTATGAGATTAGACAGGCTTATGGTTCAATATTTCCAAGTCTGTGGATGGCCCACCCTTGTCCAGAGGGATAACAGCTGCAGTCCTCCATTCACTTGGCATGAAGCCTGTTTAAATAGTGGTCTTAGTGGTCCTGATAGGTCATGTTTCATACTATTAAGGAGTCATCCTGGGATGTTTTTGGTTTTGGAGAGTGCATTGAGTACCTGTTTCCTACTGATAGTAGGGGGAGCTGTGGTTGGGGGTATTTCTTCAGAGATGTTTGGTGAGGGGAGGGAGAGTAAAATTGGACTTGAATTTATCAGCCAGTAGATTTGCTGTGTCCTCTGACTTAATACAGGTGGCTTCTTTTACAATTAGTTTGGCGATTTGTTGTTTATTTCCTTTGAGGATTTGAACATAACTAAAGAATGCTTTGTGGATGTCTTTAGTGTGGGAGGCTATATTTACCTCATATATGGCTTTAGTAGAGTTAATTAGTCCCCTGAGTAGATTAGTTAGTTTGATGAGCCAGCTCTTACCTTGATGAGCATTGTGCCTTCTGCTTTTGACCATGATGTTCTAACTTTTGTTGTACAACCTGTGGATGCTGGAATTTTAAGAGCTAGCCCTGTGGTATTTTTGGGTATGTATCATTGCCTCTGTACAGCTACATACATGATTTACAGGGGTTATTGAACAAGTGCTCATAGGCAGCTGTTCTCCCTTGGGTTTGGGAGCAGATTTGAAATTTTGTCAGGGTGTTACTTATAATAGGAAGTTAACCTTGGAATAATTCCTAAAAGTACCAGGGTTACCTGGTGTTCCAGGATTCATTTTCATTTTGTAGCAGATAGCTTTATGGTCTGACCTGACCACTGAGGATGTTACATTTGAGGGAAATGCAACATTCCACAGTGTTTGTGAGGACTAGATTAAGGATATTTGTGCCTCTAGTAGGCATATGGTCTAGTGGGTCCAAGGCATTCATGCTGATAAAATCCAGGAATTTTTGAGCCTACAGTTTTGAAATCGAATATGATTCCCATTCTACAGTGGTGCAGTTAAAGTCACCCATGATTATGAATGTAGGGTGAACAGAGAATGATTCAAGTTCATTTAAGTAAGTGGTATGTGTTTTATGGGTCATAGAGAGGGACCTGTAGCTCACAAGGACATAGTAAGAGGTTTTGCTTATGGCGAATTGTATGTGCAGCAGTACATCATACTGCTTGGCCAGCCTTGCGGTATTATTATTTTTGATGTAACATGAGACACCTCTGCCTTTTGTGGAGCCTAATTGAGTGGAAGGCATTATAGCCCTGCACTGTCAAGGTGCTGTCTATGGCTTTAAACCATGTCTCAGTAACTACACAGATTTCCACATTCTCCAGGGTGAGGATGGCTTGCAGGGAGTGGAGTTATTTTTTTAGACTTAAGGCACTGAGCAGTACCACCTTGAACATGTTATGGGTTGGTTTAGCTATATTGGATGGTTTATCAGGTTGGAAGTGCATAAAAAAGACACTGTGGGGGTGAACAAATAGTCAATTGACCAGAGGAGACAAGTGTAGACCATCCTTCGTGCACCATGGTCTTGTGACTACATTCTCCCATGCTGACAGATATTGTACCACTTCAAATGACACCAAGAACTAAGCCAATTACTCAAATCAGTTATTATAGGTTCATAGGTTCATACTAGGCTATCTGCCCTGGGGCATTTATAAGCCTAGCCCGATTGTGTTTGGCTTACGCCACCCCTTGATTTGAGTATACTGTGCCCTTTTTAAAGTTTAGTTTACTGTGCCTCTGTCTAATAGTGACACGGAAGTAATCCCAGGGACAAACCTACAATCCCCCATCCACTCATCAAGATTCTTCTTGAAGAGAGTCAGTGAGGTGCTCTGCCTAACATGAATTGGAAATCTATTCCAGAGCGAAGGGAGCGTCTGGGTTATGAATCTGTCCCTCCAGCATGTTCTATTTATTTCTGTGCTGAGGTTCAAGTCCCTCGAGTGCGTGGCTCTAAGGGATTTAGATTTACTGAGGTGGAGCATGTCCATTAATTCTGGGTTGGACATAGCTTTATATGTCAGGCATAGATCGCCTCGAAATAGGCGGTATGCAACTGAGTAGAGCTGGAGTTTTTTTAACCGAGCAGCATATGGCATCTGTTTGAGTCCCTTGATCCTCCTGGTGAGGTACCTTTGGGGTCTTTCTAATTGCTGCAGGTGTCGGGTAAGGTATATCCCAAAGGGGGCATGGTACTCTATGATGGGCCTGATGAGGGATGAATAAAAGGGCACGATTACCTCTCTTGATCTAGATGTGAATCCTTTCATGATGAGGTGGGCTATGTAGAAGGTCTTTCTAACCACTTTGGCAATGTGGTTGTCAAAGGAGAGATTGCTATCAACTTGGGTCCCCAGATCCCTAATTACTTTCTCTGTACTTAATGGGTTACCACCTATGTGGTAATTTGTGGGCACATTGTTTTTGCCAAAGGGTATGACTATACACTTTTTGGCATTTAGCTTTAGACCATGGCTCTGGCACCAGTTATCCGTCTCTGCAAGACCTTTTTGAAGGATGTTTGTGTCAGCTGGAGAGTTGATTATGGCGCCCAGTTTGCAGTCATCTGTGAACTTGGTGAGCCATAGTCCTCCCACGTTGGCCTGTACCTCAGAAAAGTAAATACCGAACAATAGAGGTCCCAGGACAGAACCTTGTAGGATGCCACTTGTGACCGGTTTCGAGTCTGACATGGCTCCAGCAACTCTGACTCTGTGGGTTCTGTCTTTGAGCTAGTTTGCGACCCAGCTTGTGACATAGGGGTTTATATTTAGGCTGGATAGCTTATCTATGATGCCTGAGTGGGGTATTGTGTCAAATGCCTTTGCGAGGTCCAGATAGGCTGTGTGGACTACCTTCCCTTCATCTATAGCCTTGGTGACTGTTTCAAAGAAGTCAACCAGGTTCAAAAGGCAGGATCTGCCCTTGACAAAGCCAAATTGTGTAGGATCTAGTGTCTGTAGGTCCCCAATGTCTTTGTTTATGAGTTCCATGATGATCCTCTCCATAGCCTTGCAGACTAGGCTAGTCAGGCTTATGGGGCGATAGTTTCCAGGGTCCGCAGAGGCGCCACCTTTGTGGAGTGGGACCACTGTTGCTGTACGCCATTCTTTGGGCACATATCCTGTAGTGATGCTGAGATTGTACAGCAGTTTTACTTGAGGGATTAGTTCTTCTTGGAGTTCATGTAGGACGCAACCCGGGACGCCATCTGGTCCCATGGAAGCAGTGTTTTTTGCTTTGGAGAGGGCGGCCTTCACCTGAGCATCAGAGATGTTTGGGAGGCTGCACTCTGCCGGGATAGATACTTGCTCTTTGGGGGGGGGGGGATGGAGAAGTTTGCACTGAACCTGTCTGCCAGGATATTGGCGATATCTGTGGGTTCAGTGTATTTTTTGTCATTTAGAATCAACTCAGAACAAGTCTGGGAATTGCATCTCAGGTTCCTAACATAACTGAAAAAAGCCTTATTATTGTCTTTAGTGTCCTGTGCAATTTTTCTCTTGAAGCTGGTCTTGGAGAATTTTATGAGGGATCGTAATTTTTTCCTAGTACTGATCAGAGATGCCTTCCCTTTTAGGAATTTTGATCTATCATGTAGTAGCTTCCTCCTTCTGTTGTACAGTTTATTTATGGCTGGGGTCCACCAGACTAGACGCCTGCCTTTGGATGACTGGGTCTTGATTTTGTTTGGGATAGCATGATCCATGCATTCCTGGAGATGTCCGTAGAATTAATTTATATAGGATTCTGCAGTTTGGGCCATAGTTTCCACTGGCCCTGGGGCCTTGAAGGATTCCACTTCGGTTTTGAGAAGTGTGAAGTTCACTTTTGAGAAGTTTTTCACTGTGGTTTTCTGGGCTGGGGGTGGGGTTGGGATGTGGATATCCAGTGAAATTAATTTATGGTCTGATCTTACCAATGAGGGATATACTTCTGGCATGGAGCATAGAGTCCCCATGTTGGTAATGATCAGGTCTAGTATGTTTTCCCCTCTTGTGGAGTGGTGACTAGTTGTTCCATAGCATTTGAGTTTATAAATTCCAGGAACCTTTGGGCTAAGGTGCTGGGGCTTGAGTAATGCTCCCAGTCTATATTTGGGTAGTTGAAGTCACCCAATATAATGGTGTTCGGCGAAATCTTCATGTTCTCCAATGTTTTCAGGAAAGCTGAGTGGGATTCCTGACTTTGAGAGGGTGGTCTGTAGGATGCTATAAACTGAAAATCAGTCTTGCCCACTGTCAGTTGCACATGGATGGTCTCCGATACTTCGTGCAATGCCACTAACCTGGAGGTGTGTATATCCTTGATAAATATGGAAACTCCCCTCCTTTT
Source organism: Protopterus annectens (assembly GCF_019279795.1). Taxonomy (NCBI): domain Eukaryota; kingdom Metazoa; phylum Chordata; order Ceratodontiformes; family Protopteridae; genus Protopterus; species Protopterus annectens. Next base: position 626,490,571 of record NC_056751.1, on the reverse strand, counting down.
GTGGTTCAGTCCAGGTTTTGGGGCAGAAAAGCATGATATGAGGTATAACCTGGTAGTGCTGGGGTGCTCTCTGGAGCCTTGAACCAGGTTTCTGTCACTGCACAGATATCGATGTTCTCCATACTGAGGAGAGCTTTGAGTGCATGCATCTTGAGGTTAAGACTTCTGGCGTTTAGCAGCATTACCCTTAGTTTCTTGTTCCTTGTGCTGTCTATGGAGGTGGGTTTGACTTTTGAGCCTTGCCTAAAAAGGCACTATGGGGTGGCAAGAGCCTTTGCCAATATCCGAAAGCCCAGGGTGACAGGTGCAAGCCGTCCCTAGAAGCAACATGGCTTGTCGAGCATGTCATCCCAGGCTGACAGACACTGGATCCCCTTTGAATGACACCAAAATTTTAGCCAATTGTTAAAATCGATCATTTTGTCTTTATACTGTGGCATCATTCTAGGTGAGGGTAAGATGCTGCTCAAGGTCAGGGTCATACCGGCCTGGGCTACATGATCAGAGAGCTCCTCTATGTCTCTTTTCATGTAGTCGAGGGAGGTACATCTCAGGTCATTCACGCCAGCATGTACAATGACTGAGTCATATTTGTATTTGCTTTGGAGTGACCTGAGTGCTTGCATTATGTGGCAGATCCTAGCGCCCGACAGGCAGCTCACTGTGACCTTCTCTTTATTCAGCCTGGTGAGTGGGACGTCAGTGTGTCTGACAATAGAGTCACCTATTACAAGAGTATCAGGTGTGTTATTCAGCCTTAAGGGCTGTGACTGCTTGGCACACTGACTTTGTGTGCTATGTGTTGTACGTGTTTTGTTTTGGGGTAGCGTTTGCTTGGATGTCTGCTTTGGAGGTCTCTGTTGCTTAGGTAGATTTTTATTTAGAGCCTCCGAGTATGTTTTTGTGTTTTTATGTGTTTGGTTCGCTGTTGTGGTGGGACTATGTGATACTGGAATTGTGTTGTGTGAGGTTACCTTCTCCTCCTGACTGGTTACACCAGTTTTGAGATGAGAGAGCTCAGCCTCCAGTTTGGCTATATGGTTGCATCTCTCACATATATTTGAACCTGTTTGGAGGAGGAGAGGGTTGTCCGTGTACATGAGACAGTTGTAACATTGCCTCAAAATTCCCAGATTCACCAGCTGGACTGGAGAGGAAACCATTGACTGACCTTTGGACATGCTAGAGTAATATAGGGAACTGAATTAAAATGGACCAATAGGGGACAAGGTCATCGTAGAGAGTATAAGAGTAAGTAGTGCTTATGGTTTATTAGTGCTAACTTGTAAGATCACTTATTTGGACCAGTGAGGGGCCTTAGAATGAGAATATGGTGTTTAATTTGAGAGATAGAGCAGTCCTAAGGGAAAAGTGAAGAGCAGACTTTGTGGAGCCAGGAATAGTTTAAACCCAATTAGGCAGCGCTGCCCGATGTTGCGCTATGCGCAAAAACGCACAAAACCGCACAAAAGAGGGTTTTAAGAGAGGGAGATCAAGGAGTTTGGAATTGACCCAAAATGGCCAATAAAACTACAGTTTCAAGGCAGTAACCACTCCCACAGGGGCAGGCAGGCTGCTCAATGTTTATCACTGCCACTGATGAACACAGAGACTTCCCTTTAGCCCAAGCAAACAATGGCCTCCAAGAAACTTACAAACAGTTCAGAACACCAAATCTGTAACTGAACTTTTTTAAATCTCAGAAAAGTGGGCAAAAAGCAAGATTTGTTTTTTTTTTGTTTTTTTTAAGGAAAGCAGAGGTTCACAAGTATCAACAAGTTAGAACAGTGCAGTAAATGACCCCACACTTGAGTGCTAGGCCAGAGACAGATAAAATACAAGTTTTAAGAAAAAAAAAACGATTTTAAAAATAAGTGCAGGCAGGAAATTCAGTAATCAGCTCTAGGTTGTGTTCTAAATACAGTTACCAACACAGAAATCAAGTTTAACAAGCCAGAAAATGCTGAAAAGTAGGCGGCAATGCAGAAAAACTTAACAAATAATCTGAAGCAAAATACTTAAAATCTCAAAAGTGGCTCCTTTCTTCTCTCAGCGTTTTCTCCTCTTGGTGGGTGCTTCACCAACAGCCAACAAGTCTGAAAAGATGCCAAAACCACGAGGCAATCGGGTTTTAAGAGAGGGAGATCAAGGAGTTTGGAATTGACCCAAAATGGCCAATAAAACTACAGTTTCAAGGCAGTAACCACTCCCACAGGGGCAGGCAGGCTGCTCAATGTTTATCACTGCCACTGATGAACACAGAGACTTCCCTTTAGCCCAAGCAAACAATGGCCTCCAAGAAACTTACAAACAGTTCAGAACAGCAAATCTGTAACTGAACTTTTTTAAATCTCAGAAAAGTGGGAAAAAAAGCAAGATTTTTTTTTTTTTTTTTTTTTAAGGAAAGCAGAGGTTCACAAGTATCAACAAGTTAGAACAGTGCAGTAAATGACCCCACACTTGAGTGCTAGGCCAGTGGCATATAAAATGCAAGTTTTAAGAAAAAAAAACGATTTTAAAAATAAGTGCAGGCAGGAAATTCAGTAATCAGCTCTAGGTTGTGTTCTAAATACAGTTACCAACACAATTTGGCATATTTTGGCATAATCCCTGGAGAAGGAAGTATGTTGCTTAACACTAACCTCATACTGGCCTGGGACACACAGAACAAGAGCTCTATCATGTCTCTCCTCATATAATCCATTGTGGTTCATCCTAGGTCATTTACTCTCACATGGACTATAACTAAGTCATACAGTTTTTATGGTTCAGTGACCTGGCCCCTGACAGGCAACTGACCATAACCCTCTCTTGGCACATACTGGTGAGTTGGACACTGGTGTGCCTCACACTGGAGTCTCCTATGACCAGAATGTTGGGTTGTAAGGTGAATGGGTCTTATGGGCTGAGGGATAAAGACACTTTAAGTTGAGTTTGAATGTGCTGTGGTGTGAGTTGTTTAGTGAGTTTTTGAGGTCACTGAGGGAACTTATTGAAGGCTGGGAAACCACTGACATTTTGGTTT